>NW_027638937.1:0-69334 GCF_951394365.1 Tetrao urogallus
CGATGGGGCACGGTGCCCCCCCAGCGCTGTCCCCTTAAGGCTCCCCTCCCCCCGCTGGCGCCGTGCCCCCCCCTGACGGACGTCCCCGGCTGCGACCGCGATGGCAGCGCCGTGAGTGGCCCCGACCCCCCCCCCCGCCCCCCCCAGCCCCATAACCGCCCCCCCCACCCCCCCCGTAAACCCCAATGTCCCCCCCCCATAACTGCATTGTGCCCCCCAGCCCCGCTGTACCCCATAGCGCCCCATTGTGCCCCCCCCGAAACCCTTTATTGCCCCCCACCCCCAGACCCCCACTCCATATAGAGGGGCTGGGGGAGGTTTATGGGGTTGGGGGTTATGGGGGGGTGTTGAGGTTGGGGTTATGGGGTTGGGGTTATTGGGGGGGGGCGGACAGTATGGGGTTGGGGGTTTGGGGGGGTTGAGGAGGCGGTTATGGGGTTTGGGGTTATGGGGAGGTTGGGGGGGGCAGCGTGGGGTTGGGGGTTTGGGGGGTTATGGGGTTGGGGGTTTTAGGGAGGCTGGGGGGACAGAATGGGGTTGGAGGGGGGTTGTGGGTTATGGGGAGGTCGGGGGGGGGACAGAATGGGGGCGGGGGTTTTCAGGGGGCGCTGCGATGTTATGGGGTTGGGGTCCCTCCGCCACCCCCCTCCCCATAACCCCCACTGCTCCTCCCCATAACCTCAAAGCCCCCAATGCTCCCCAGTGATCCCATACGGCCCATAACCCCACAGCCCCCCGCCCCCTTTGTGCCCCTCCATCCCATAACCCCAGCCCCCGATTCGCCCCCATAGCCCCCCCACTCCATCGCCCCATAACCTCCCGTGACTCCCAACCCCATAAGTCCCCGCTGTGCCCCCCACCCCATAACTCCCCATGTCCCCACACTGTAACCCCCATAACTCCCCCACCCCACAAACTCATAATCCTATAGCTCCCGATTCCCCCCCCACCCCATAACGCCCCTGATGCCCCCCCCACCCCATAACCCCCACTGTGACCCCCATAATTCCCCCCACCTCGTAACCCCTAGATGCCCTCCCCACCCCACAACTCCCCACTCCATAACCTCATGGCCCCATAACCCCCATAACCCCATAACCCCCATAACCCCATCGTCCCAATGCCAACCCCGTAACCCCGCACCCCATAGCCCCCCGTTGTTCCTCCCCATACCCCCAGTGCCCTCCCACCTTGTAACCCCACTGTGCCACCCCATAACCTCCCAGTGGCCCCTCACCCCATAACCCCCCTCCGTACTCCTCCAGCAGCCACCAGCCCATCACCCCCCACCCCATAACTCCATTGTGAACCCATAAACCCCCTCCCATAACCCCACAACTCCGTAACCCCGTAAGCCCCCCATAACCCCACAACGGCCCCCCATAGCCCCCTACCCCATATTTTCATTGTGCCCCCCACAACCCCCACTCTGTCCCTCCGTAATCCCCCGATCCCATTACCCCCTGTGTCCCCCACCCCATAACCCCGCTGTGTGCCCCATAACCCCCCACCTCATAACCCCCCCATAAACACACAACTCCATAAGCCCTGATCCCCCCACCCAGAGCCCCACTGTGCCCCCACCCCATAACCCCCTCCCGTCCCCCATAACCCCATAACATCACTGCGCCCCCGATAACCCCGCACCCCATAATCGCCAACCCCATACTGTGCCCAACCCCCCATCACCCCAAACCTCATCACCCCACTCCCAAGCCCCCATAACCCCCCCATTACCCCAACCCTATACTGCTCCCCAACCCCCCCATAAACCCCAACCCCATAACCCCCTCCTCAACCCCCCTATAACCCCCCAACCCCATATTGTCCCCCCCAACCCCCCCAAAACCCCCAACCCCCCATAGCCCCCAACCCTACACTGCTCCCCCAACCCCCCCATAAACCCCAACCCCGTAACCCCCTCCTCAATCCCCCTATAACCCCCCAACCCAGCCCCCCCATAACCCCCAAACCCCAATGCTCCCAATGCCGTACTGTCCCCCCCAACCCCCCAAAAACACCAACCCCGTAACCCCCTCCTCAACCCCCCTTAACCCAAACCCCATATTGTCCCCCCAACTCCTCCATAACCCCAACCCCATACTGTCCCCCCAACCCCCTATAACCCCAAACCCCATAATCCCATCCTCGACCCCCCCCATAGCCCCCAACCCCATAACCCCAAACCCCATAACCACCCCCAACCCCCCTATAACCCCAACCCCATACTGTCTCCCCCAACCCTCCATTACTCCCAACCCCATAACCTCCGACCCCATACTGTTCCCCCCCCAAACCCCCATAACCCCCAACCCCATATTGTGCCCCCAACCCCCCATGAATCCAAATCCCACACTGTCCCCCCCACAGCCTCCAACCCCATATTGTGCCCCCAACCCCCCCCCAGCCCCCAACCCCATAACCCTCCTGCAACCCCCCTATAACCCCGACCCCTATACTGTGGCCTCAACCCCATAACCCCCCTTCAGCCCCCCAAAACCCCCAACCCCATATTGTCCCCCCACAGCCCCCAACCCCATAACCTTCCCCAACCGCCCCATAGCCCCCAACCCCATATTGTCCCCCAACCCCCCATAACCCCAAACCCCATAACTCCCCCTCAGCCCCCCAAAACCCCCAACCCCACATTGACCCCAACCCCAGAGCCCCCAGCCCCATATTGCCCCCAACCCCCCCACAGCCCCCAACCCCATATTGCCCCCCAACCCCCCCCATAGCCCCCAACCCCATAAACCTCCCCAACCCCCCCAGAGCCCCCAAACCCATATTGCCCTCCAACCCCTCCATAGCCCCTAACCCCACAATCCTCCCCAACCCCCCCCATAGCCCCCAACCCCATACTGTCCCCCCAACCCCCTATAACCCCAAACCCCATAACTTCCCCTCAGCCCCTAAAACCCCCAACCCCATATTGTCCCCCCAACACCCCCATAGCCCCCAACCCCATAACCCTCCTGCAACCCCCCTATAACCCCTACCCCTATACTATGGTCCCAACCCCCCATAACCCCAAACCCCATAACTTCCCCTCAGCCCCCCATAACCCCCAACCCCATATTGTCCCCCCAACCCCCCCCACAGCCCCCAACCCCATATTGCCCCCCTACCCCCCCCATAGTCCCCAACCCCATACTGTCCCCCCAACCCCCTATAACCCCAAACCCCATAACTCCCCCTCAGCCCCCCAAAACCCGCAACCCCATATTGTCCCCCCAACCTCCCCATGCCCCCAACCCCATAACCCTCCCCAAACCCCCCATAGCCCCCAACCCCATATTGTCCCCCTACCCCCTACCACCCTACCCACCCAACCCTATACTGCTCCCCAACCCCCCCATAAACCCCAACCCCATAACCCCCTCCTCAACCCCCCTATAACCCCCCAACCCCATATTGTCCCCCCCAACCCCCCCAAAACCCCCAACCCCCCATAGCCCCCAACCCTACACTGCTCCCCCAAACCCCCATAAACCCCAACCCCGTAACGCCCTCCTCAACCCCCTCATACCCCCATAACCCTCCTGCAACCCCCCTATAACCCCGACCCCTATACTGTGGCCTCAACCCCATAACCCCCCTTCAGCCCCCCAAAACCCCCAACCCCATATTGTCCCCCCACAGCCCCCAACCCCATAACCTTCCCCAACCCCCCCATAGCCCCCAACCCCATATTGTCCCCCAACCCCCCATAACCCCAAACCCCATAACTCCCCCTCAGCCCCCCAAAACCCGCAACCCCATATTGTCCCCCCAACCTCCCCATGCCCCCAACCCCCCCATAACCCCCAACCCCATATTGCCCCCCTACCCCCCCCACAGCCCCCAGCCCCATATTGCCCCCAACCCCCCATAACCCCAAACCCCATAACTCCCCCTCAGCCCCCCAAAACATGCAACCCCATATTGTCTCCCCAACCCCCCCACAGCCCCCAACCCCATACTGTCCCCCCAACCCCCCATAACCCCAAACCCCATAAGTCCCCCTCAGCCCCCCATAACCCCAAACCCCATATTGTCCCCCCTACCCCCCCCCAGCCCCCAGCCCCACATTGCCCCCCAACCCCCCAACCCCCCAGGACCCCCCTTCCCCCCCCCCCCCCCCCCCCCCCGTACCCCGCGGCCCCGCCCCGCCCCCACCGCCGGTTCCCCGCAGCCCCCCGGATCGCTACGAGGCGGCGCTGCTGCTGGCGGCCGCCGGGGACGCGCTGGGTTTCCGCGCCGGCCGGTGGGAATATTGCACCGCGGGAGCGCGCATCCACCAGGAGCTGCGGGAGCTGGGCGGGCTGAGCTGCATCGAGCTGCGGCTCCCCGACTGGCCGCTGAGCGACGACACCGTGCTGCACCTCGCCACAGCCGAGGGGCTGAGCACGGGTGAGAGCCGCCGGGGGGGGCGGAGCGTCGCTGTGGGGCACAGAGCGTCGCTGTGGGGCTGAGAGCATCGCTGTGGGGCTGAGAGCATCACTGTGGGGCTGAGAGCATCGCTATGGGGCTGAGAGCATCGCTGTGGGGCTGAGAGCATCGCTATGGGGCTGAGAGCATCACTGTGGGGCTGAGAGCATCACTGTGGGGCTGAGAGCATCAATGTGGGGCACAGAGCATCGCTATGGGGCTGAGAGCATCGCTGTGGGGCTGAGAGCATCGCTGTGGGGCTGAGAGCATCAATGTGGGGCACAGAGCATCGCTATGGGGCTGAGAGCATCACTGTGGGGCTGAGAGCATCGCTGTGGGGCTGAGAGCATCAATGTGGGGCACAGAGCATCGCTATGGGGCTGAGAGCATCACTGTGGGGCTGAGAGCATCGCTGTGGGGCTGAGAGCATCGCTGTGGGGCTGAGAGCATCACTGTGGGGCTGAGAGCATCGCTATGGGGCTGAGAGCATCGCTGTGGGGCTGAGAGCATCACTGTGGGTCACAGAGCATCACTGTGGGGCTGAGAGCGTTGGTGTGGGGCTGAGAGCATCACTGTGGGGCTCAGAGCATCGCTATGGGGCTCAGAGCGTCACTGTGGGGCTGAGAGCATCGCTGTGGGGCACAGAGCATCACTATGGGACTCAGAGCATCACTGTGGGGTACAGAGCATAACTGTGGGGCTGAGAGCATCGCTGTGGGGCTGAGAATCACTATGGGGCTGAGAGCATCAGTGTGGGGCACAGAGCATCGCTATGGGGCTGAGAGCATCGCTGTGAGGCTCAGAGCATCGCTGTGGGGCTCAGAGCCATCAGTGTGAGGCTGAGAGCATCACTGTGGGGCAGGGCTGAGGAGCAGCACAGACCTGTAAGTGGAGGAGGCTGTGGGGCAGCTCAGACCCATAAGTAGGAGCGAAGCCATGGGGACTCGATGGGCCTCAGACCCATAAGTGTGGGGAGGGGCTGGAGGAGAAAGGGAACCCATAGGCGGGGATGGCTCAGGGAGTGAGGAGCTGGGGGGCAAAGCCAGATGTGTGGGGCGGTGCCGGGGGTGTCGCTTTGGACCCTCGCCCCACACGTGTGGGTCTGAGCGGAGCTGCCCCACAGGGCTGGAGGGCGATGCGCTGCTGCAGGAGTTGGCGCGGCGCTACGTGGCGGCCATGGAGGACATGGAGGGCCGCAAACCGGGGCCCAGCAGCATCCTGGGTACGTGTGGGGCAGAGCTGTGGGGCGGAGCTGTGGGGCGGAGCTGTGGGGCAGAGCTGTGGGGCGGAGCTGTGGGGCGGAGCTGTGGGGTGGAGCTGTGGGGCGGAGCTGTGGGGTGGAGCTGTGGGGTGAAGCTGTGGGGCGGAGCTGTGGGGCGGAGCTGTGGGTGAAGCTGTGGGGCGGAGCTGTGGGGCGGAGCTGTGGGGCGGAGCTGTGGGGCGGAGCTGTGGGGCGGAGCTGTGGGGTGGAGCTGTGGGGTCAGCACCCCCTGCCCTGCCCCAACCCGCTCTGCCCCACAGGAACGTCACAGCTGCGTCCCGGGGAGCCCCACGGCTACCGCATCCCCTTCAACCCCACCGGCACCGGCTGTGGGGCGGCCATGCGCAGCCTGGCTATAGGGCTCAGGTCGGGGGGCAGCAGTGGGGCAGAGGTGGGGGGTGGGGTGGGGTGTGGGGCAGCGAGGGCAGTGGGGACATTGGGGTGCGGTATTATGGGATGGGGTGGGATGGGGGGTGTTATGGGATGAGGGGCGTTATGGGGTGTGATGGGATCTGATGGGATCTGATGGGGTCTGATGGGATCTGATGGGGTGTGATGGGGTCTGATGGGATCTGATGGGATCTGATGGGGTATTATGGGATCTGATGGGGTCTGATGGGATATGATGGGATCTGATGGGGTATTATGGGATCTGATGGGGTGTGATGGGATCTGATGGGGTGTGATGGGATATGATGGGGTGTGATGGGATATTATGGGATCTGATGGGATCTGGTGGGGTCTGATGGGGTCTGATGGGATCTGATGGGGTCTGATGGGGTATTATGGGATCTGATGGGGTCTGATGGGATCTGATGGGATCTGATGGGGTATCATGGGATCTGATGGGGTGTGATGGGATCTGATGGGGTATTATGGGATCTGATGGGGTGTGATGGGATATGATGGGGTGTGATGGGATCTGATGGGATCTGATGGGGTGTGATGGGATCTGATGGGATATTATGGGATCTGATGGGGTATTATGGGATCTGATGGGGGTATTATGGGGTATAATGGGATCTGACGGGATCTAATGGGGTATGATGGGATATTATGAGATCTGATGGGGTGTGATGGGATCTGATAGGGTATTATGGAATCTGATGGGATCTGATGGCGTATTATGGGATCTGATGGGATCTAATGGGGTATTATGGGATATTATGGGATCTAATTGGGTATTATGGGATCTGATGGGGTGTGATGGGATCTGGTGGGATCTGGTGGGGTATAATGAGATCTGATGGGATCTAATGGGGTATGATGGGATATTATGAGATCTGATGGGGTGTGATGGGATCTGATAGGGTATTATGGAATCTGATGGGATCTGATGGCGTATTATGGGATCTGATGGGATCTAATGGGGTATTATGGGATATTATGGGATCTGATGGGGTGTGATGGGATATTATGGGGTATTATGGGATATGACGGGATCTGATGGGATCTGGTGGGGTATTATGGGGTCTGATGGGATCTGGTGGGGTATTACGGATGCGGGCTATGGGATGTGGGACATTATGGGCTGTGGGACGTTACTGGATGGGGGACATGATGGGATGCGGGGTATTATGGGATGCCCCCAGGTACCCGCGCCCGGAGGAGCTGCCGACGCTGATCCGGGTGAGCATTGAGAGCGGGCGCATGACCCACCACCACCCCACAGGTGGGTGCTATGGGGCGGGGGGGGGGGGGGGGGGGCGATGCCATCCAATGGGGCCGGCGCTCACCCCCCCCTCCTCCCCCCCACAGGATACCTGGGCGCCTTGGCCGTGGCGCTGTTTGGGGCGCTGGGGGTCCGCGGGGAGCCCCCCGAGGTGTGGGGAGCCGAGCTGCTGCGCGTCCTGCCCCACGCCTGGGATTACGTGGAGGGGGAAGGGGTGAACGTGGGGGACAACGCCGCTGCCTGGGACTTCTTTGGGGACAGCTGGCGCCGGTGAGGGGCAGCGGGGTTGGGGACAGGGGGGTGATGGGGGCGTGGGGGGTTGGGGACGTGGGGGGCAGGGGGGACGATGGGGGCAGGGGGGCAGCGGGGCAGCGGGGCAGAGTCCATCCCCGCCACCACAGCTCCTGGTGCCACCCGTGTCCTTGCTGACCCCAACGTCCCCAGCCCGTGTCCCATTGCCCACAGTGTCCCCATCGCCCCCCCTGCCGCCACTGTCCCCACAGTCCCCACTCAGGCTCCCCAAATGCCCCCACTGCCCCCACTGCCCCCATTGCCTCCGTTTCCCCTAATGATCCCATTACCCCAAATGCCCTCATTGCCCCCGATGCCTCAGTTTCCCCAAATGCCCCCATTATCTCCATTTCCTCAAATGCCTTCATTGCCCCCAGTGCCTCCATTGCCTCAGTTTCCCCCAATTCCCCCATTGCCCCCATTGCCTCCACTGCCTCAGTTTCCCCAAATGCCCCATTGCCTCAATTTCCCCCATTTCCCCCATCGCCCCCATTTGCTTCCAAGGTCTCCATTTCCCCAAATGCCCCCGACGCCCCCATTGCCCCCAATGCCTCAGGCTCCCCAAATGCCTCCACTGCCCCCATTGCCTCCGTTGCCTCAGTTTCCCCTAATGATCCCATTACCCCAAATGCCCCCATCACCCCCAATGCCTCAGTTTCCCCAAATGACCCCATTGCCCCCATTGCCCCCATTGACCCCAATGCCTCCATTGCCCCAGTTTCCCCCAATTCCCCCATTGCCCCCATTGCCTCCATGGCCTCAGTTTCCCCAAATGCCTCCATTGCCCCTGATGCCCCCAAATGCCTCCATTGCCTCCACTGCCTCAGTTTCCCCAAATGACCCCATTGCCCCCATTGCCTCCATTGCTCCCAATGCCTCCATTGCCTCCACTGCCTCAGTTTCCCCAAATGCCCCATTGCCTCAATTTCCCCCATTTCCCCCATCGCCCCCATTTGCTTCCAAGGCCTGCGTATCCCCAAGTGCCCCCGACGCCCCCATTGCCTCCATTGCCTCAGTTTCCCCTAATGATCCCATTACCCCAAATGCCCCCATTGCCCCCAAAGCCTCAGTTTCCCCAAATGCCTCCATTGCCCCCATTGCCTCCATGGCCTCCATTTCCCCAAATGCCTCCAATGCCTCAGTTTCCCCAAATGACCCCATTGCCCCCATTGCCTCAGTTTCCCCAAATGCCCCCAAATGCCCCCGTTGCTTCCATTTCCCCAAATGTCTCCATTGCCTCAGTTTCCCCAAATGCCTCCACTGCCTCCATTGCCTCAGTTTCCCCAAATGCCTCCACTGCCTCCATTGCCTCAGTTTCCCCCAATTCCCCCATTGCCTCCATTGCCCCCAATGCCTCCGTTGCCTCAGTTTCCCCTAATGATCCCATTACCCCAAATGACCCCATTGCCCCCATTGCCTCCATTGCTCCCAATGGCTCCATTGCCCCAGTTTCCCCCAATTCCCCCATTGCCTCCATTGCCCCCATTGCCTCCATGGCCTCAGTTTCCCCAAATGCCCCATTGCCTCAATTTCCCCCATCGCCCCCGTTTGCTTCCAACGCCTCCGTTTCCCCAAGTGCCCCTGACGCCCCCAATGCCTCCATGGCCTCAGTTTCCCCCAATTCCCCCAATTCCGCCATTGCCCCCAATGCCCCCAATGCCTCCATTTCCCCAAATGCCCCCATTGCCTCCATTGCCTCCATTGCCTCAGTTTCCCCCAAATTCCCCCATTGCCTCCACTGCCCCCATTGCCTCTGTTGCCTCAGTTTCCCCTAATGATCCCATTACCCCAAATGCCCCCATTTCCCCTAATGATCCTAATGATTGCCCCCAAAGCCTCAGTTTCCCCAAATGACCCCATTGCCCCCATTGACCCCAATGCCTCCATTGCCCCAGTTTCCCCCAATTCCCCCATTGCCCCCATTGCCTCCATGGCCTCAGTTTCCCCAAATGCCTCCATTGCCCCTGATGCCCCCAACACCCCCAAATGCCTCCATTGCCTCCACTGCCTCAGTTTCCCCAAATGCCCCATTGCCTCAATTTCCCCCATTTCCCCCATCGCCCCCATTTGCTTCCAAGGCCTGCGTATCCCCAAGTGCCCCCGACGCCCCCATTGCCTCCATTGCCTCAGTTTCCCCCAATTCCCCCATTGCCTCCACTGCCCCCATTGCCTCTGTTGCCTCAGTTTCCCCTAGTGATCCCATTACCCCAAATGCCTCCATTGCCCCCAATGCCTCAGTTTCCCCCAATTCCCCCATTGCCTCCACTGCCCCCATTGCCTCCATTGCCTCAGTTTCCCCAAATGCCCCCACTGCCTCAGTTGCCCTAAATGCCCCCATTGCCTCAATTTCCCCCATCGCCCCCGTTTGCTTCCAATGCCTGCATTTCCCCAAATGCCCCCGATGCCCCCACTGCCCCCATTGCCTCAGTTTCCCCTAATGGTCCCATTACCCCAAATGCCCCCATCGCCCCCAAAGCCTCAGTTTCCCCAAATGACCCCACTGCCCCCATTGCCTCCATTGCTCCCAATGCCTCCATTGCCCCAGTTTCCCCCAATTCCCCCATTGCCTCCATTGCCCCCAGTGCCTCCATGGCCTCAGTTTCCCCCAATTCCCCCATTGCCTCCATTGCTCCCAATGCCTCCATGGCCTCAGTTTCCCCCAATTCCCCCATTGCCTCCATTGCCTCCAATGCCTCCATTGCCTCCATTTCCCCTAATGATCCCATTACCCCAAATGCCCCCATTGCCTCCATTGCCTCAGTTTCCCCCAATTCCCCCATTGCCTCCATTGCCCCCAATGCCTCCGTTGCCTCAGTTTCCCCTAATGATCCCATTACCCCAAATGATCCCATTGCCCCCATTGACTCCATTGCTCCCAATGCCTCCACTGCCCCAGTTTCCCCCAATTCCCCCATTGCCTCCATTGCCTCCATTGCCCCCATTGCCTCCATGGCCTCAGTTTCCCCAAATGCCCCATTGCCTCAATTTCCCCCATCGCCCCCATTTGCTTCCAACGCCTCCGTTTCCCCAAGTGCCCCTGACACCCCCAATGCCTCCATTGCCTCAGTTTCCCCCAATTCCCCCATTGCCTCCATAGTCTCCATTGCCCCCAATGCCTCCATGGCCTCAGTTTCCCCCAATTCCCCCATTGCCCCCAATGCCCCCAATGCCTCCATTTCCCCAAATGCCTCCACTGCCCCCATTGCCTCCGTTGCTTCAGTTTCCCCTAATGATCCCACTACCCCAAATGCCCCCATCGCCCCCAATGCCTCAGTTTCCCCAAATGCCCCCATTGCCTCCATTGCCCCAAATGCCCCCATTTCCCCCCCGCCTCCATTTCCCGCTCCGTCCCGCAGTTACCTGGACTCGCGCGGCCTCCTGCCTGGCCGCGGCCCCCCCCGGATTCCCTCCCTGCCGACCCCCGAGGATCGCGACGCCGAATACCTGCGCTGGGCGCTGGACGGCTGGGCGGGACGCAGCGGGCACGACGCGCCCATGGTGGCCCTGGAGGCGCTGCTGGCGGCCGGGGACAGCTGGGAGGAGCTGTGCGCCCGCGCCGTGCTGCACGGCGGCGACAGCGACTCCACCGGAACCATCGCCGCCGGCTGCTGGGGGCTGCGCTGGGGGCTGAGCCGCGTCCCGGCCGGGATGCATCGCGACATCGAGTATCGCCAGCGCCTGTGCCATGTCGCGCAGCGCCTGCATGAGCTGGCCTGGGGGCACTGAGAGCTCCGTGGGGGCACTGGGAGCTGCTTGGGATGCACTGGGAGCTCCTTGGATGCACTGGGAGCTCCTTGGGATGCACTGGGAGCTCCTTAGGGGCACTGGGAGCTTCTTAGGATGCACTGGGAGCTCCTTGGGGGCACTGGGAGCTCCTTGGATGCATTGGGAGCTTCTTAGGGGCACTGGGAGCTCCTTGGGGGCACTGGGAGCTCCTTGGGGGCACTGGGAGCTTCTTAGGATGCACTGGGAGCTCCTTGGGGGCACTGGGAGCTCCTTGGGGGCACTGGGAGCTCCTTGGGGGCACTGGGAGCTGCTTGGGGGCACTGGGAGCTCCTTGGGGGCACTGGGAGCTCCTTAGGGGCACTGGGAGCTTCTTAGGATGCACTGGGAGCTCCTTGGGATGCACTGGGAGCTTCTTAGGATGCACTGGGAGCTTCTTAGGGGCACTGGGAGCTCCTTGGATGCACTGGGAGCTCCTTGGATGCACTGGGAGCTCCTTGGAGGCACTGGGAGCTCCTTGGGAACACTGGGAGCTTCTTAGGATGCACTGGGAGCTCCTTGGAGGCACTGGGAGCTCCTTGGAGGCACTGGGAGCCCCCTGCGATGCTGTTCTCTCTGTGTCCATCTGGGACGCCTCCATGCCTGCAATAAACTGCTGCCGTGTCCCCATGTGTTGCTGTGAGTCTTCAATGCCCGACCCTGCGGCACCGCTGTGCTGGCGGCCATCCGGCACCACAGCAGTGGCCATCCCAGTCCCCATGTGTGGCACAGTGCTGCCCCATAGCACCGCCCCATAGCATCGCCCCATAGCACCACCCCATAGCATCGCCCCATAGCATCGCCCCATAGCACTGTTCCATGCCACCCCGTAGCACTATGCATAATGCTGCCCCATAGCACTGTTCCACAATGTCACCCCATAGCACTATGCATAATGCTGCCCCATAGCACTGTTCCACAATGTCACCCCATAGCACTACGCGTAGCGCTGTCCCATAGAGTTGCCCCACAGCACCGCCCCCAGAATGCTGCCCCTTGTCACCCCTCAGCATCACCCCAATCAACAAGCAGCCCCAGTGCTGCCCCACACCACTGTCCCACGATGTCACCCCATAGCACCGCCCCATAGCACTGCTCCATCGCGTCACCCCATTGCACTGCCCACAACTGTCACTCCATAGCATCACCCCACAGCGTTACCCCATAGTCACCGTACAGCGCTGCATCACAGTGCTGCCCCATAGCGTCAGCCCAGAGTGTTGTCCCGTCCCATACATCACCCCACAGTGTCACCCCACACATCACCCCATAGCGCTGCACAGCAGCCTCACCCTGTAGCATCACAACGTAGCACTGCCCCATAGCACTGCCCTGCAGCATCACCCCTCACTGTCAGCCCAGAGCGCTGCCCCGCAGCGTCATCCCACGGCGTCACCACGTAGTGTCACTCTCAGGGTTGGGGTTGTGGTTATGGTTAGGGTTGAGATTAGGGCTGGGTTGGGGCTGCTTTTTGGTTACTGTTAGGGTTGGGTTTAGGTTCGGTGCTGCGTAAGGATGGAGTTAGGGTAGGTGTGGGGTTGTAGTTATGGGTGGGCTGGGAAATAACAGGGTTTGGGTTAGCGAAGCTTCAGGCAGTCCTTAGGGTTTGGGCTGGGGATACGATCTGCCAGGTTTGGGGTCTGGATGACCTGGAGAGTCAGGAGGAGACGCACAGGCAATGGAATCGGGGACCTGGGATTCCAGGAACAGAAAGGCTTCTATGGACACCTCGACCAGAAAGGGGAAGCGCAGGGGGCGCAACCTGCAGGGAGCCTAACACAGACCAGGCGGGGGCACCCAGCAGCTTTGTACCCCAATCTTCCCTGACAGCTCGGCACACAGCCCTCAGTATTTGCTCCGGCAGGGCGGGCAGGGCAGCACCGCAGCCCGTAAGTGGAGAGCGCGTCTGTGAGCACCAAGAACGCGAGCACCTGCAGGGCTGTGGGGCTGCAGCAGAGCCATGGGGGCTCCGGCACCCCGCGATGCACAGGGCTCGATTCCCAGCCCACACTTGGGCACTCACTGCTCCCGGCGCAGCCACGTCCGCGGGGCCCGGTGCTGTTTGTCACGTGTGGAGGGGCGGCCGGTGTCCCCCATTGCTTTCCGATGATCTCGGGGTCCGGAGAGCTGGCAAAGGTTGCTCCGGTTTTCAAGAAGGGCAAGAAAGAGGAGCCTGGTAATTACAGGCTGGTCGGTCTCATTAAAGTGCCTAGGAATAATTGCGTGCACCAGTACAGGTTGGGGATGAGGTGCTGGAGGGGAGCTCTGCGCAGAGGGACCTGGGTGTCGTGGGGGACGACAGGTCGGCCATGAGCCAGCAGTGTGCCCTCGTGGCCAAGAGGGCCAACGGCATCCTGGGCTGCATTGCACAGAGCGTGGCCAGCAGGTGGAGGGAGGCGATCCTCCCCCTCTGCTCTGCCCTGTGAGGCCTCATCTGCAGCACTGCGTCCAGTTCTGGGCTCCCCAGCACAAAACAGACAGGGAGCTCTTGGGAAGAGTCCAGCGGAGGCCACCAAGATGGTGAGGGGCCTGGAGCATCTCTGCTATGGAGAAAGGCTGAGTGAGCTGGGTCTGTTCAGCCTGGAGAAAAGAAGGCTGAGAGGGGAGCTGATCCAGGTCTGTAAATATCTGAGGTGTGGGGGGCAGCATGGCGAGGCCGGACTCTTTTCAGTGGGGAGTGGAGACAGGACGAGGGGAAACGGCCGGAAACTGCAGCATAGGAAGTTGTGCAGCAATGTGCGAAGGAACGGCTGTGCAGTGAGGGGAGGAGCAATGGAACAGGCTGCAGGGAGGGGGGGAGTCTGTGGGTCCCAATGTGTCTCTATGGGTCTCAACGTGTCTCTATGGGTCCCAATGTGTCTCTATGGGTCCCAATGTGTCTCTATGGGTCTCAATGTGTCTCTATGGGTCCCAATGTGTCTCTATGAGTCCCAATGTGTCTCTATGGGTCCCAACGTGTCTCTATGGGTCCCAATGTGTCTCTATGGGTCCCAACGTGTCTCTATGGGTCCCAACATGTCTCTATGGGTCCCAATGTGTCTCTATGGGTCTCAATGTGTCTCTATGGGCCCCAACGTGTCTCTATGGGTCCCAACGTGTCTCTATGGGTCTCAATGTGTCTCTATGGGTCCCAACGTGTCTCTATGGGTCCCAATGTGTCTCTATGGGTCTCAATGTGTCTCTATGGGTCCCAATGTGTCTCTATGGGTCCCAACGTGTCTCTATGGATCTCAATGTGTCTCTATGGGTCTCAACATATCTCTATGGGTCCCAATGGGTCCCAATGTGTCTCTATGGGTCCCAATGTGTCTCTATGGGTCTCAATGTGTCTCTATGGGTCCCAATGGGTCCCAATGTGTCTCTATGGGTCCCATCATGTCTCTATGGGTCCCAACGTGTCTCTATGAATCTCAACGTATCTCTATGGGTCCCAATGTGTCTCTATGGGTCCCAATGTGTCTCTATGGGTCTCAATGTGTCTCTATGGGTCCCAATGGGTCCCAACGTGTCTCTATGGGTCCCACTGTTCACTGCAGCAGCTGCCCAGGGAGGTGGTGCAGTCTCCTGCTCTGCAGATGTTCCAGACCTGCCTGGATGCCGAGCTGTGCGCCCTGCTGTAGGAACGGCTTTGGCAGGGGGTTGGACTCCATGAGCTCTGCAGCTCCCTTCCATCCCCTACCATTCTGTGATGCTGTGACAATTAACGGAGAAAAGCAGGCTGGCAGTGACCGAGGAACAGCCAAAGGACAGGCGGTTGTTGGGCACAGCCAGTGGTGCTTCGTGAGGGGAGGAAGGTCTGGTTTGACTTCGTTCCCTTCACGACAAGGACGCACATCGGGTTGACGCAGTGAAGCACGGAGGCTGTGATTTTGGGCAGCTTTGGGTGCTGTTTCTCATCACAACCATCTGGACAAAATCTTGTCTGCACACAGACAAAAACGCAGGGCGCTGGCTGGTGGATGGGGCCGAAGGCGGTGGGAGGCGGGTTCCATCGCGGGGCTGCGCAGGGCAGCGCCTAGGGCCGGTCCTCTGCAGCGTCCTCATAAATGCCTTGGATGCAGGAGCAGAAGGGGCTTCGGGAAGATGGCTGTCGGTGCTGAATGGGGGAGCTGCTGGATCCACCGAGGGTGGAGAGATCCGGCCCAATGAGAGCTGGGCCGTCAGCAGCCGCACGGAGCTCACCCCCCCCCCCCCATATTCAGCACTGGTGAGGCCGCACCTCCAGTGCTGTGTCCAGTTTTGGGCCCCTCACTGCAAGAAAGATATTGAGGCCCTGGAACGTGTTCAAAGGAGGGCAGCAAAGCTGTGAGGGGTCTGGAGCACAGGGCTGATGAGGAGAGGCTGAAGGAGCTGGGAATGTTCAGCATGGAGAAGAGGAGCTCAGGGGAGACCTCACTGCTCTCTATGACTGCATGAAGGGAGGCTGCAGGGAGCTGGGGGTCGGCCTCTGCTCTCGTGTCATCAGTGATAGGAGCAGAGGGAACGGCTTCAAGCTGCGGCAGGGGAGATTCAGGCTGGACATGAGGAAGTGTTACTGTTCAGAAAGGGTGGTCAGGCACTGCAATGGATGCCCAGGGAGGTGGTGGAGTCACCGAGCCTGGGGGTGTTCAAGGAAAGGCTGGATGTTGTGTTGAGGGACGTGGTTCAGTGGGAGCTGTTGGGAATGGGGGAACGGTTGGACTGGATGAGCTTGGAGGTCTTTTCCAACCTTGGGGATTCGATGATTCTGTGATTCTATGATTCTAAGAAGCCAGAAGTCCTGCAGACAAGGGGCTGCTGGGGGCTGCGATGGCTCCCTGCGGCGTCCCTGCAGTGTTTGAAGCCCATCTGGACACGGCGCTCGTTCAGCTGAGGGTTGCTGGAGTTACAAAGACCTGAGCTGGGCTTCAGGATCTCTTCCAACCTGAGCAATCCTACGGCTCTGAGATTCTAAGACAAGGGCCACATTCTGCGCCTGGGAAAGGGCAGCCCTGGCTCTACGTACAGAAGGGAGCTGAATGTCTGGGCATTGCACAGGAATCTCCCCAGCCTCATCCAGGAACGGATCTGTACTGGGGATGTGGAGAAAGGGGTCTTGATTTTGCGAAACTGCCTGTGGAAAATTAATTTCATCATTCCGTACTCGACACTGGAAGCACAGGAACAGCCTGCAAGGCGTTTGGGAGAAAACAGAAACAAAAACAAGAAGCCACCAGGAATAAACAGAGCAAAAACACTCCAGGAAGGCAAATGAGAATCTATTTCCAAGAGAGCCATCAGCTTCTTGCCTGAGCTGCCTGAGCTGCCGTCACGCTGATGGTGGAGGCCACTGCAGAAGTTCCGTGTCAGTCAGGCCCCACACTGAGAAACAGCTGTGGCAGCTTTCAGAACTCCTGAGAACGTGTAAGGATGTCGGCAGGGCAAAGTAAAGCAGTGCGCGTTAGGAAGTCAGTGATCGGAGAAGCGTACGGGGACAACGAACCCCGAAGCGATCAAGAACTGAAATGAGTGGGAAGGTGTGCGGCCTCTAAGGGGCTGAAAGAGGGTCTGGGGCGGAAAGGGATGAACAGAGTCTCTAAGAGGCAGAAAAGGCGTCTGGGGAGACGGGAGGGGTGGGACGGAGGAGCCAGGGGTCTGGGGGGCTTGTATTGGTCAGAAAGGGGGTCCAGCTGGGGACACTGGGGGACAAAATGCTCCTGTACTGAGAACGTGCTGTTGGGAAGATTTGTCTAGGGGATTAACAAGGAAAACTTATCAGAGAACCCCAATAAGGTAGAAAGGCCCCTGAAAAGAACTATGAGTTCTAATGAAGGACCCGAATGGTGGCAGAGGCCACGAAATTAACCAAATTCTGCTGTTGTTCCGATGCAGAAACAACATTCGATTCCCAACCGGGGATCAGAAGAGGGGTGGGGGAGGGGCGGACAGGGGGCGCTGGGGGTCAGAATGGGAAACGGGACTGGACAGCGAGGGGAGGCACCGAGGGGAGCGGCGGAAAAGGACCGAAGCGACCAGAAAGGGGGAAGCGGAGGGCAGAAACGGGGGGGAGAGTGTAAAGCCAGGGGCCGGGCAGAGGGACGGGGGGCTGCGGGCGAGCCGCGGCGGGCGGAGAGGGGCGACACGGGGCACCACCGCCCCCAGCAGAGGCTCCACGGGGCCATCGCAGAGCGGCACGCGGCCCCCCACCCTCCGAGCCTCGGCCCCCCGCGCGGCCGCTTGAAGAAGCCGAGGCTCGGAGCAGCGCGGGGCGCCGCAGCACTTCCGGCGGCCGCTTCCGGCTCCGGGCGCGGGGTGATGACGTCACAGCGCGAGCGACGGCGCGTTGCCGTAGCAACCATGCTTCAGCGCCAGCGTCCCCGCCCGTTGCCAAGCAGAACCCCGACCGCACCCAGAACCGGAACCAGAACCAGAACCAGAACCAGAACCAGAACCAGAACCGGAACCAGAACCAGAACCAGAACCAGAACCAGAACCAGAACCAGAACCCCGCCCCCAACTACAATCCTAACCCCGACCCCCGCGGGCGGGGCGGTGAAGTCACAGTGCGGCCCATTGTGACGCGGCCCCGTGCCCTCGGCTCCAGCCGCGCCGGCGCTGCGCCCCTCACTTTCCCTCAGGACTCTGATGGGACAGCACGCGAGCAGACCTGCGGTGCAAACCGCCCCTCGGGTCAAGTCGCAGCGCTTACCCCCGCCCATGGCCGCCCGGGCCGTGGCCGGTCCCCGATCTCAGCCCTCTTCCTCTGCGATGGAGGAGAGAAATCTCTCCCGCCCCGCGGAGGCCGAGAAGGGCAGAACCCCCCAGGAGCCGCCTGTTGTGCCGCCCGGTGAGCGAGGGACCCCGCAGGGCTGGGGGCCGGCGGAGGGCAGAGCCCCCTCCTCTCCTCGCTCTGCTCTGGGCTCCTCTACCCCAACCGTGACCGCAAACATGAATCCCAGCCCCAGCGCAAACGCAGCCGTAGCCCCAACCTTAACCTCAACCTAACCCAACCCCAACCCTGACACCGACCTTGACTCTAAACCTAACCCCAGCCTTAAACCAAAACCTAACACAACCCAAACCTTAAACTTAACCCTAAACCTCACCCCAAACTCAACCCCAGCCTCATCTCCAACCCTAACCTGAGCCTCAAACCCAACCTCAATCCTAACACTAACCCCAACCTTTCCCCAGCCCTAACCTGAACCCCAGCCTCAACCCGAACACTGACCACAACCCGAAACTCAACCCTAATTCCAATCCCCCCGCACTCCCAATTCCAGCTCCCCGCTTGGACACCCCTGAGATGCCTGTGTGCGCCGCGGAGCGTTACGCGATGGACAACATCGAGGCCTTCATCCAGAGAACAGAGGTGACTGCGGCTGCTGCCATCACAGCGGTGCCCCATCGCCCCCAGACCCATTTCAGCTGCAGGAGGGCTGTGCCCCCCTGGCCCCCCTGCTCATGCTCCCCCCACCCTCTGACAGCCTCAGAATGAGGAGCAGAAGATGAAATTCCTGCACAGCATCCGCACCATCTGCAACACCGCAGCGGAGAGGAACACGGTGCAGGAACTGCGCGTCTTCTGCCACCAGAACAATCTTGTGGAGAACATCATGGTGAGGGGCGCTGGGTGCTCGAGGGGGGCAGCAGGTGGCTCCGCTCCTCCCAGCACTGCGAGCACTGAGTGCCCCGTGCCATCCTGCTGTGCTGCAGGTGCTGCTGGCAGAGGAGCCGCACGAGAAGCTGAGCTCCGAACTGCGGCTGCAAGCGATGGCCACCATCACCGCCCTCAGGTACTGCCCTGCTGCCGGGATGGCCCCACACCATTCAGATGGCCCCACACCATTCAGATGGCCCCACACCATTCAGATGGCCCCGCAGCGTTCAGATGGCCCCACACCATTCAGATGGCCCCACACCATTCAGATGGCCCCACACCATTCAGATGGCCCCGCAGCGTTCAGATGGCCCCACACCATTCAGATGGCCCCACACCATTCAGATGGCCCCACAGCATTCAGATGGCCCCGCAGCATTCAGATGGCCCCGCAGCATTCAGATGGCCCCACAGCATTCAGATGGCCCTACAGCATTCAGATTGCCCCACACCATTCAGATTGCCCCACACCATTCAGATTGCCCCACACCATTCAGATTGCCCCACACTATTCAGGTGGCCCCACACCATTCAGATTGCCCCACACCATTCAGATGGCCCCACACCATTCAGATTGCCCCACACCATTCAGATGGCCCTACAGCATTCAGATTGCCCCACACCATTCAGATGGCCCCACACCATTCAGATGGCCCCACACCATTCAGGTGGCCCCACACCATTCAGATGGCCCTACAGCATTCAGATGGCCCCGCAGCATTCAGATGGCCCCACACCATTCAGATGGCCCCACACCATTCAGATGGCCCCGCAGCATTCAGATTGCCCCACACCATTCAGGTGGCCCCACACCATTCAGATTGCCCCACACCATTCAGGTGGCCCCACACCATTCAGGTGGCCCCACACGGCCTGTGTGCCCCCGCAGCCCCAGGGGAGATCCTGGCAGTACTGGGCTGCTGCTCTGCCCCATTGGTGCTGGCCAAAGAGTCGAGGGAGTCCTGTAGCCCTGCTGGGCCTCAGCTCTAAAACTGATCATAACCTGACCCTAATCCTAACCCTAACACTAACCACACCCTAGCCCTAGCCCTATCTCCAAACTTAAACCCAACCCCAACTCCAACCCCATCCCAACCAACCCCCACCACAGCAGCTCTCAACACGCCCTCTGCCCCACACATCCCCATGGAGGAGGGGGTTCCTCCCAGCGTTGCCCCCCCTGCTCTGCAGAGTGCTGCCCACAGGGGGGTCCACTCCCCGTCCCGCAGCGCAGCGCTCTCAGCGTCGCAGTCCTTGTTTTTGCAGCAAGGTGGAAGGGGTGTTGGAGGAGAAGATCCCTCTCTTTGTTGTGTGCTTCCAGAGCGTCTTCCTGCTTCCTTCGGAGCAGGACCTGGACACTAACCTTTACTCTCAGGTGGGTGCTGGGCAGCTGCAGGACCCCCTGCCTCGCAGGACAGGGTCTTGCCGTGCCTCCCCTGTTGCCCTCCCCTCTGATTCTCCCCACTCTGTCCACCCTGCAGACTCTCTGGGCTCTGGATGAGATGCTGGACACCTTGGTGTTCATCCACCCCACTGCCAGCATCGGAGAGGAGTTGAAAAACGTCTTCCAGGTGAGCTGTGCCCGCGGGGGCCGCACGGTGGAGGGCTGTTCCTCCCCATCCCCACCACCCCAAAAACCTTCTGGGGTGATCCGGAGGGCCGCAGGGAGAGCAGCAGCTCCTCTTCCCACAGGTGCTGCTGCCCTTCACCTCCATGCAGAACTCGGCTGCGCGCCAGAGGGCAGTGGGGCGCATCTGGAAGCTGAGCCATTTGCTGGTGCATTACTGCCAGGAGAAGGTAAGGGCCTGACCTCATGGCACGGGGTCTTTGTCCCTCCTTTTCCCCTCTCTCCCCTCTCTGGGGATGCGCTCAACGTTCTGCTCTCCACGCACAGCCCCATCACTCCTCGGGACGGTCCAGATCCATCTGCTATGACGAGTTCCACCTGCCCGTGCTGGGGCAGCTGGTGGGAAGCCTCATCCTGTGCTGCGCCTTCCAGGAGGAGAAAACGCAGCGCTGTGCTTTGAGCGCTCTCCGTCACTTCTACATTTTTATCCTGCGGAGAAACCGTAAGAAGACGGCCGCTGACCGCCTGCATCCATTGCAAACGTCCCGCGGGGCCGAGCGTGGATGGCGCTGCGTCAGCTGCTGCTCAGAGCAGTGAGAACCCCACGGTGTTGGGGAGCTGTGCCCCACGGCCCCGCGCTCGGGGTGGGGGCGGCTGTCCAGCTCCCTGCAGGGCTCCCGCCGCTCACACACCCTCGCCTCGCTCTCCTTTCCAGGCTGGGAAGTGCAGCCGGATGAGCAGGAGAAGCAGGAGCAGTGGGAAGATGAGCACGAGTTCTCCCTCACCTGGACCACCAACACCTCGGTCATTTTGCTGGTGAGGAGGGATCGCTGTGCCAGGACTCGTGGCCACAGGGTCTGTGGGGACGGGGGAACGTGGCTGACGTTCCTTCCTCCCTTCTGCGTTCGTTCCTCCCCAGCGCTTTGCAAAGCACTTCCACTCGTGGGAGAAGACCGACCTCATCCTCCTGGCGCTGCAGGGCATGAAGGACTGCAGCAACTACAACACCCAGGTTGCTTCCACCTTGATGGCCATGCTGATGGTCAACTTCAAGCCTATGCACAATGATGTGAGCTGCTTGCCGGGGGGCTGAGCCCATGGCGGGTGGGGTTGAGGCTGAGGGTTGGGTTGGGGTTGGTTGGGTGCTGGATGTTGGGTTGGGTTGGGTTGGGTGCTGGATGTTGGGGTGGGGGGAGGTTGGGTTTGCTGGGGGTTGGGTTTGTGTCGGGTTGGGTCATGATGGTTAGAGTTGGGTTGGGTTGGGTGCTGGAAGGCTGTGTTGGGTTGGGTTGTCCTGCACAGCACTGGTCTGATTTGAGACTTCAGGGCGCTTGGCGCCCCTTGGGGACACCTGGAGTGAAGTTCTGCTGTCCCCACGACCCTTCCAGGTGCGGCGCATCGTGACGGCCATCCACAGGAGCAGGAAGCTGATCACAGAGGAGAAGGCGCTGAGGCACATCCGTGGCACCTTCCCCTGGCTGGCCGCTGCCAACCCTCACGCAATGACACTCAGCCTGCTGCGCTGCTCCCCCACCTGTGACAAGTGTGCTGCCCCCACACCCTGTAGAGAGAGACCCCCACCCCACAAGGACAGGGACCCCCACCCCTTGTGGATAGGGACCCCCATCCCAAACGGAGAGAGGCCCCCACTCCTCATGGAGAGGGATGCCCACCACACGTGATAGGGACCCTCACCCGATGCAGAGAAAACCCTCAGCCCGCACACAGAGAGACCCTCACCTCACTCGTAGAAGGACCCCCACCCTGCACAGAGAGGGACCCCCAGCCCACTCTTGGAGGGGCTCCCGCTGAGGACGGTTCTGTGCCGCAGGGACATATGGGAGCTGTGGGAGTTGGCACTGTCCTCGGTGGACGTGGTGCCAAAGATGGTGCGGGAGCTGCTGCGTCTGCTGGAGATCGCGCCGCTGGGCCTGGAGACCGAGACCGGCATGCTGACCGTGGCCGTGAGTTGGGGGCTTCCCTCCTCCAGCACATGGAGGGGGAGCGAACGCTCCTCCCCTCTTCCCTCAACTCGGGGGAGCAGCTCAGTGCTGAGCTGTCTGGGTGCTTTCCGCAGGCGGCCACGGTGCTCTATAAGCTCCTGCAGAACCTGGAGTACGGCCCGCAGGTGCGGCTGCTTTTCCCGGAGCTCTTTGTGGTGCTCGTCGTCCAGTTGGTGTCCTCTGGGGAGCTCGGTCCTCTGGAGGTCACCGCCATCACGGAGGAGCCATTCCGCCCAAGTGCACCCACCTCTGCCATCAGGTAGCGCCGCCGTGCCCGGCTGACCCGGCAGCACCACCCCCGCTGACCCCTGACCCCACGCTGACCCCTGACCCCACTCTGCCCCATTTCCGTGCAGTATGGTGATGGAGGCGCTGCGCCTTTTGCTGCTGTGCGCTGATATGGACAACCTGGCGTTCTGCATGGAGACCCAAGACCTGTGGGCGCAGCTGCTGGGCGCTGCCACGTGGCGAAATGGCCTGCACTCCCTCGCTAAGTACGGCCCCAACCCCCTCCGTGTGCTGCCCCACACACTGCCCCACGCACTGCCCCACGCACTGCCCCACACACTGCTCCACACACTGCCCCACGCACTGCCCCATGCACTGCCCCATGCACTGCCCCACACACTGCTCCACACACTGCCTCACACGGTGCCCCACACACTGCCCCACGCACTGCCCCACACACTGCCCCACGCACTGCCCCATGCACTGCCCCACACACTGCTCCACACACTGCCTCACACGGTGCCCCACACACTGCCCCATACACTGCCCCACGTGCTGCCCCACACACTGCCTCACACGGTGCCCCACGCACTGCCCCATGCACTGCCCCACACACTGCCTCACACGGTGCCCCACGCACTGCCCCATGCACTGCCCCACACACTGCCCCACACACTGCCCCACACGGTGCCCCATGCGCTGCCCCACATGCTGCCCTCCTGAAATAAGTAGGGATCCAGATGGGGAGAGCTCGGGGGTGCCAAGGTGAGGTGTGCAGATGGAAGAGCACTGTGGGGCAGGATGGGCTGTTCCGGTCCCCCACCCAGCCCGGATCCGGCAAGATCAGCCGCCCAGCACGGGCTCAGCTCTCCCCCCATCCCACAGGGTGATGCTGAGGAAATGCCAGAGTCAGAGCAGCTGCATCTTCAGCCACCTGCAGAACCTGCTGCAGTACCACCAGCTGCAGTGGAGGGAGGTCCCGGCCATGGCGCTCTACTTCGAGGTGGGTGTGGGGATGGCGCGGGGGTCCCCTCGGGCGATGGGGGGCCGAGCCCCCTCCCGCCTGCTGACCGCCACTCATCACAGATGTGGAGCTGCCAGGTGCCCCGGGACGATGACTCCTGCACAGAGAAGATCTTCAGGAAATACATCCCCAGCGAACGGCCTGAGAGCAGAGAGCTGGCGCTGCGCGGGCTGCAGAACCTTTACATCGGGAGGACGCAGCTCCTGCTGCCCGACGTGCTGCGGTGGCTGCAGGACGTGCGGGCTGACGTCAAACTGCAGGCCATGTGTCTGCTGCGGGGCATCCTGGCACAGCACCCCGCCAGCATCCCCGGTGTGCTCGGCCAGCTGGCCGTGCTGCTGCTGTCCTGCTTCAACGAGGTGAGGGGCGCGGGGCAGCGGGGAGCAGCCAAACGTCCCCCGCACCGTGCGGAGCTCAGCACCACTCCCTGTGTGCCCCCTTCCAGGACAATGTGGAGCTGCGCTGGCGCTCCATGGAGCTCTTTGCGCTGCTGCTGGAGTTGCCGGGCAGGAAGCAGCTGCTGCCAGAGGTGGAGAGGAGCCTGCTGCCGCTCTTCATTCATATGAATGAGGACATCCCCAACGTGGCCCAGGTGGGCGCAGCTCGTGGGTCACGGGGCCGCGGGGTCACCTGGCGTGACCGCAGCCCGCCCCACTGCGTCACTGCGCTGTGAACGCTGGGAAAGGCCTCTGAGCTCACCGGGTCTGACCGGCAACCCCCCTCCCTGCCCACCCGTACAGTTCTCCCTGATCCCCCTCCCTTGTTCACTCATACAGCCCTCCTAGATACCAGATCCCCCCCTTATGCACCCACACAGTCCTCCCAGTCCCCCTGCTGCCCCGCACCCACCCGTACGGTCATGAAGGTTCAGAAAACCCTCCCACATCCCCCCTGCCGTTCCCCCAGACCCTGCTGGCCGAGACCAGCTGTGGTGCCACCCCAGGGTGGGGATGGTGGTGGCCCCCAGGCTCTGCCGCCAACACCCCCTGACCGTGTCGCCGTCCCCAGGCTGCTCAGAACGCTCTGATCCACGCCGCCAAGCTCCTGGAGTGGCAGCAACTGCAACGCTTGGCCAGCATGGCGGAGGTCTGGATGATCGCTGACTGCCTGGTAAGGACCCCCACCTTTCAACCCCTCTTTCCCACCCCGGGACCCGCCTTGCTCAGGCCGAAAGGGGAGGGGGCATCTGTGCGGGTGCCTCCTCCACCGTGCTGTTCTCTGCAGCTGCAGAAGAGGGGCAGATTTGCGGAGCTGTACCTGAAGCAGATCATGCTGCACCTGCACAGCCCCCAGGTGCCCATGAGGGAGGTGGCCGTGCGCTTCCTGGGTGAGTCCCGGCCTTGATGGGTGCCCGTCTTTCTGCCCCCAGCCCCCGCTGAATGCTGTGGGGTCACCGTGCGGGGGAGGCCCTGGGGGATCATTGGGGAACCGATGGGGTTCTTGGGGGTTATTGAGGCAAGACTGGGATCAATGGGGCATTATGGGGCTCGCTGGGGCATTGTGTAGGATCTCAGGGGGTCATCGGGGCACCATCGTGGTCCTTGTGAGCAGTTGGGGCACCGTGGGGGTCATTGGGGCACTGTAGGCTCCCTGGGACACTGTGGGGATGACGAGAACACTATTGGGGTACTTGGGGTTTCCAGAGGTCCCTGGGGCACCATGGAGGTCCCTGGGGGCACCGTGGGGCTCCTTGGGGCGCTGTGGGGTCCCCGGGCGCCTTGGGGCCGGGCAGATGCTGACAGTGGCTGTGTGCACAGGGATGCTGGGGCGGCAGCTGAGGAATGAGAACCAGCAGATGATGTTGGACATCCGTAAAGGTGAGCCTCCCCCCCGCTGCCCCGCGCCCTGTGAAGCGCCGTGTGGGGCCCGCTGGTGACACAGCCCCGCTCCGTTGCAGCCCTGCAGGGCGCCAAGGAGGACAGCGATCCGGCCGTGCGCTGCCTGGTGCAGCAGACGCTGCTGATCCTCAGCCTGATGGAAGATGTGCCGCACAGCAGGCCTGGGGGCAGAGCGCTGTGCCGGTGGTTCCGGAGGATGCAGAGGCAGTAGTGCAAATCCAAAGAGTGTGGAGGTGTTGCATTCTGCCCCTCACTGCCGCTCCAACGCCAACCCGAAGAGCAACCACCAAGAGCCCCGAAGCAAACCGCGTCCCCAGCCATAACCAGAGCTCCAACCTGAGCCTCAAGCACGGCCATAAGCCCAGCTGACTTGCGGAAACTCCGTGACCACAAAGGAGCGATGAAAGCAGGTATGTTTATCAGCGCTGCGCACACACTGGTTGAAAACGGGGTAACCCCTCTTAGGTTGCGCACCCAGCTCCTCTTTCCCAAAGCAAATGCCACTCATGCAGTCCCCAAACAGAGCTGCACCCTGGAGAGGAGGCACAGAGGGCCCGCGGTCTCTGCGTCCGCGAGGGGAGCAGAGCGGCCCTCTCAGGTGCTTTGGGACACGCCTGAGCAGCCCTGCGTGTCACCGGCCAGCAGTTCACAGTCTCCTCTGACGAGATCTCTCCTTCCCAATTCCAGAGGAATTGCCTGAATTGCCGCCCCTGCCCAGCCGGATCCATGTCACCTTTCTGGTGAAAAGCAGCCGAGAAGAGAACAGGCGATGTCAAGAAGGAGAGCAGGTGAGACTGCAGCTCGGGGTTGGGATCTGCACGGAGTGTTTCCCTGACCTGGCAAGAGCCCTTTGCCCATCCCCAGGCGGTCACTGTTCCACATGGAGGGGTGGCGTGGGGCTGCCAGGAGCCCCCATTTCACACGGCTGCCCCTCTTCAGCCCTCAGGAAAGCGCCAGCGCGACCCGAGAGCTGTGTGTGGGGAAGGCTGCGTTGCAGCCAAGGATCCTGGCTTGGGGTTGCAGGATACGGCCCCAAAGCCGTCACCCCCTCAGGCAGACCTCTCCCACTCTGTCCTTTCAGTCAGCTGCCAGCGGTCCCGGGGGCATCTTCTGCCAAAAAGCAGCCTCAGAACAAAAGAAGGGAAAATGCTCTACCAAAAACAAAGCGACAGAGATGGGTCCGGCACAGGCAGCGCAACCTCCAGGTGGCAAAGGAGAAGAACACGGCGCGGTGAAAGCCCCCCGTAGAGGAGGAGAGCTGGAAAAGGCCCAGGCCAAGCTCAGAAAGCACTGCGGAGCCCCAGCCCTGCACCAAACACCGCTGGCAGCCCTGCGGTCCTCGAGCTCGAGAGCAGCCTGCCCAGGAGCAGAGCTGCAGCGCCTCTGCTGCGGTGCCACGGGCACAAAGGGGACCAGATCTGTGCAGAGTCAGCCACCAGAGAGCAAAGCGGGGCTCCCCAGGAGCGGGACGGCCTGTCCACGCCGAGCAGGGCGTGGGGTGCAAGGAGAAGCAGAGCTCCACCTGAGGCTGCAGAGCAGATGCTCGATTCCTATCCGTGCCGTTCCTGAACCCTTCTTTGGTTTTGGCTCACAGTTTGCTTTCTGAGGCGCTCCTTGCCATGAGACTCTGACTTATCTAGGAGATGAGAGGTGGCAACCAACATCACTTGGTGGGCAATTTTACAATGGAAAGCGTTTCTTCGGAGCTGTTTGCCTTCAGAGGAGATTGATTGCTCAGGACTGTTTACTGGCGCAAGATCTGGACTGTGACCAAAAACTCCAGCTTTGAACTGGGGAACGATACCATCGTATCCATTGAGAAACAGGATGCAGGTGGGCACCTCCCTGCTTCCTCTTATCTGCTGGCAAGGCCCGGGAGATGGGAACAAGGCTGAGATCCTAAAGCCAGCAGCTGCCGCTCCAAAGAGAGCTGACTCGACCGCTTTGGATTTGAACTGCCACTCCAAAGAGAGCTGCTCTTCTGTGGCCTCTCTTGGACTTATAAATAAGTTTGTACAGTCGCCACGTCACCAACCGAACAGCAGCCTCTGGTGACCCATCACTGCTGAACATCAAGGTCTGAACTACGAACCCAGCTGGACCCGCGGTGGTGACTACATCTCTCTTGCTTGCTACAGAGACTGTTGCTTTATTTTCCATCTTTCTATCGCCCGTCTTCCCCATCTCCCTGAACAGCTTGGATTCGTAATAAACTGGACGGGCTGACCATCATTGTGTCTCCATCTGTCCGTCGGCTGTGCATACGTTAGAAGAACCTCCCCTCGCTCTGGCGATGGCAGCGAGACAGTGCTGCCTCCGTGAAGAAAAGCAGAGCTAGAAGGACAGTGGGGGCTCGTCCTTCCAACCCTTGGCTCTGACAGCCTGCATTCCTTGGAGCCTTGGGATCTCGAGTTCCTCCATTCCAAAGTCCCACTCTCTGGTGGCACACAGGGCACACCGAAGCCCAGGGTTTGGCAGCACTTGAGAGGCGTAGCCGTGCGTGAGGCTGGGCCTGGGCCAAGAGGAGACTGTTTCCTTCCAGCTCGCTGCTCTTTTGGATCCCTGGTGGGAAGAGAAGGGCTTTGTGAGAGGCGTAACTTAGGACAAAACACTGCAGCTGGGCGACTTGTAGGGACGGGGTAAAGGGAGGCAGAGAAATGGCTGCCTCCCCTCGGCGTTCTGACCTGAAGCCTCCCCAGGGCTACGCGTGAGGGAGAAGAACGGCCCTATTTTTTGACAAGAGTCTTCTTGTACAGAAATCCATCGGTTGTCAGACCACATGGAAAGAGATGGAGGAAAATACAAGAAAGGTCTTGCAGAAAATGGCCTTTTGCACTGTTCTGGTCGTTGGTGCACGGAACAGGATCGCTCTTTCTCCCTGAAACTCAGGCCCCAGGGGAAACAATTGCAATTCCTCATTCAATAGAAATATTTGCATTCCCTTCCAAACTGCGTTTTGAGTAAAAACCAGTCCCGTGCCCAACAGGTCGTTAAGGTACCGTGTTGCCATTGAAAACCCTGGCTTTAGAAGCAAAGGAGGCGCCGCGGTCTGCTTTGGAACGCCCTGCAACGTTGCTGCTCTCTGCCCCCTCGGCCGGCCATCTCTAAGGGCGGCTCACAGCCGGCGCTGAGCGTGGCACCAGCAGGGTGGGACGGGGCCGCCGGGAGCCCCCACCTCACAGCGCTGCTGTCGCCTCTCCGGCCCTCAGCAGAGCCCAGCTCAGCCGGAGAGCCGTGTGTGGGAAAGGCTGCGCCACAGCCGGGCTCCTGGCGCGGGGCTGCAACAGGCGCCTCTTGTGAGCCCTGCTGTCGCTCCAAGAACAAGGGGGGCTGTATGGGAGCATTTCGGACGCAAGGAGGACAAGGCCAGAGGCCTGGAAACATGACCTGTGCAGGCGCTGCCCAGGGCAGCCGAGCGCTGAGCATCCAGCACCGGGCACTCGCTCGTCACTCGGAGAGCAGCTGCTTTGGAGCGGCCTGGCCAGAACCAGCAAGCGACCGCAAGGCACGAGGGGCTGTGGGGCCTCACGCTGTGCTGCAGATGGCAGCAGAGGAGCAGTGTGGGGCAGAGCAATCTGAAGAGCCGTCAGCTCGCAGTGAAGAGCAGACGGCAAGGAGTCTTGTGCTTTTGCTTAGAAATAGAGGCAAAATCCTCAGCACCAAAACACAGAATGGTACGGTCACCGAGGTTGGAAGAGACCTCCAAGATCACCCCGTCCAACCGTCCGCCTCCCGCGCCGTTTGGCACTGAGCCGTGTCCCTCAGCACTGTGTTATATTATAGATTGAACAGCCCACATACGTGTTTCGGAACTCATCTTTTGCTAAAGTGAGCAAGTAGGCAAAACAGCGCTGGGCGGCCGCGGAGTCTCTGCTCCACCTTCCAGCTGACGTCTGCACAGCTCGCTGCCGCTGTTGGTGGCTTCACATCTGCTGCTGCGGTGCTGCTGTGAGGCAGCCGTGCTTTGTCCTGCCAGATGGGGGCTGGGATCTTTGCAGTACCTCCGTTCGTGATCCTTGCGCTGCGATAGCGAGCTGTAGGATACAACCTGCAAGGGATCCGTATCGTGTCTTGGTCACGATGACTCGAAGGGAATTCACAGATGGCATCGCTTAGGGGGGTTTACAGCTTAGAGGAGTTTATGGCCCAGAGACGTTTGTTGTTTAGTTCAGCCTTTTGCTGCCCCAAGACCAATTTATTGCTTGGCTGAACCTTTTTGCTTTTCCCAAGTGTGTTTCCAAAAGGGAGCCTCCTCGAGTCAGCAGAGAGGGGTCCCTAAGAAAGCAATGGATGGGGAAGATGAGCGGGATGAGAAACGGCTGAGACAGGAAAGGAAAGGAGCTCAGAGCTGAAACAAAGGTCGGAAGGACGCGGCGAGGAAGAATCACAGAGTCACAGAATGGCCAGGGTTGGAAGGGACCTCAAGGATCGTGAATCTCCAACCCCCTGCCACATGCAGGGCCACCAACCTCCACGTTTAATGCTAGAAGAAGTCTGACTTCATCCCGGAACGAGCTCCGAATGGGGAGGAAGACGTCGAGCCTTCATGCAATGGAAGCTACTGCGCGTGCCCTGGGGAGGGGGACAGTATGTAAATGAATTCCTGGAAAAGCAATTAATATGCCAATGGCTCTCAGATAACACTGCTGAATATGTATGGCGTAGCTTATGAACGTAGCAGACCCCGCTACGACCCCCCTATACCCCCTATAACCCCCTATAGCCCCATATCTCACTGTGTCCCCAATAGTGCCCCCTATACCCCCATATTACCCCATAGGCCCCCTATATCCCCCCACAGTCCCCTAGAGCCCCGTATTATAGAATCATAGAATCATCGAATCACCAAGGTTGGAAAAGACCTCCAAGCTCATCCAGTCCAACCGTTCCCCCATTCCCAACAGCTCCCACTGAACCACGTCCCTCAACACAACATCCAGCCTTTCCTTGAACACCCCCAGGCTCGGTGACTCCACCACCTCCCTGGGCATCCATTGCAGTGCCTGACCACCCTTTCTGAACAGTAACACTTCCTCATGTCCAGCCTGAATCTCCCCTGCCGCAGCTTGAAGCCGTTCCCTCTGCTCCTATCACTGATGACACGAGAGCAGAGGCCGACCCCCAGCTCCCTGCAGCCTCCCTTCAGGCAGTCATAGAGAGCAGTGAGGTCTCCCCTGAGCTCCTCTTCTCCATGCTGAACATTCCCAGCTCCTTCAGCCTCTCCTCATCAGCCCTGTGTTCCAGACCCCTCACCAGCTTTGCTGCCCTCCTTTGAACACGTTCCAGGGCCTCCATGTCTTTCTTGCAGCGAGGGGCCCAAAACTGGACACAGCACTGGAGGTGCGGCCTCACCAGTGCTGAATATAGGGGAACAATCACCTCTCTGCTCCTGCTTGCAGCACTGTTTCTGATGCAGGCCAGGATGCCATTGGCCTTCTTGGCCACCTGGGCACACTGCTGGCTCCTGTTCAGCCCAGCATCCATCCATACCCCCAGGTCCATTTCCTCTACGCCGTCCTCCAGCCACACCGCCCCAAGCCTGTAGCGTCGCCTGGGGTTGTTGTAGCCCAAGTGCAGGACCCGGCATTTGGCCTTGTTGAACCTCATCCCATTGGCTTCAGCCCAGCTCTCCAGCCTGTCCAGATCCCTCTGTGTGGCCTCGCCACCCCCAGGCAGATCCACACTTCCAGCCAATTTGGTGCCATCTGCGAATGTACTGAGGGTGCACTCGATGCCCTCATCCAGGCCATCAATAAAGATATTGAAGAGGACAGGCCCCAGCACCGACCCCTGGGGAACACCACTCACGACCGGTCGCCAGCTGGATTTGACTCCATTCACCACCACTCTCTGCGCCCGGCCCTCCAGCCAGCTCCTCACCCAGCACAGACTGCACCCATCCAAGCCTCGGGCTGCCAGCTTCTGCAGGAGAATGCTGTGGGAGACAGTGCCAAAGGCTGTGCTGAAGTCTAGGTAGAGCACATCAACAGCCTTTCCCTCATCCACCAGATGGGTCACTAGATCATAGAAGGAGATCAGGTTGGTCAAACAGGACCTGCCCGTCATGAACCCATGCTGCTAGGCCTGATCTCCCGCTCATCCTGCACATGCCGCATGATCTCCCTCAAGACAATCTGCTCCATCACCTTCCCTGGCACCGAGGTCAGGCTGACAGGCCTGTAGTTCCCCGGATCCTCCTTACGACCTTTCTTGTCAATGGCCTAAAGCCACAGCTCGAGAGGCCAGCACCAGCCCTGGGCCTAAAAGCACAGCCAGAGAGACCGGCACCAGCCCCAGGGCCCGAAGCCTCAGCCAGTGAGGCCAGCACAGCCCTGGGGTGAAAACACACAGCACAGCCTAAGAGGCTGGAAGGGCCCTGGGGCCTAAAGCCACAGAGAAGTCAGCGCAGCCCTGGGCTTAAAGCCACATTCACAGCCAGAGGAGCTGGCATCGGCCCTGTGGCCTAAAGCCAAAGCCTGGAGGCCGGCACTGGCCCTGAGGCCTGAAGGCACAGCACAGGAGGCCAGCAGCAGTCCTGGGGCTTAAAGCCGCATCCGCAGGCAGGCAGTCCTGCAGTGATGATAAGGGAAGCACAGTGAATGCAGTGCTGTGTTCCTTCAGTGCAACATTAGGAGTTGTTTATGTGCCCGTCCATCGCTTCTCTGCTGCCATCTGGTATCTGGGAGCTGGCAGGAGAATGATTTACAAAGTAATTCATGTATTAAAGGAGCCACGCTTCTCTATTTTACGCATGGATTGTTTACTCCCTGCCTATATTTAAAGAGGTTTAGGTTTTTTTCAGGCCAGTAGACCATTATATGAATTTCAGTGGAAGTTAGAATTCATTCAGTGACTGATGGCCTTAGGAAACATTTATGTGCAGTTTCCCAGTTTAAAAACATCTCATTAGAAGGCAAGTTATCTTCAGTGGCCTGGCTGCATGAAAGAGAAATGTGCCACAGGCCCAAATTTTGGCCTGACTGTCTTCTGTGTCCAGAGTTTGTCTGCATATACAGACAGAACAGAACCCCGTCCCTCTGATGCTCTGGGTCTGTCCTTACTGTCTCCCAGAGCTAGCTTGATCTGTGAAACCTGTGCTCTTTAACGAGCAGCTCCATGCTGGTGTGAAAACAACATCTCTCCCACCGCTGGGTGTGGGCTGCTGTGTGTTCTGTTACTTGGTTATCTCCAAAGAGCGCAGCTGTGACTCACCCAGCACATGCAAAGAGCACAGAATCACAGAATCACAGAGTCACCCGGGTTGGAAGGGACCTCAAGGATCATGCAGTTCCAACCCCCCTGCCTGGCAGGGCCACCAAACATCCACATTTAGATCAGGTTGCCCAGGACCCCGTCCAACCTGGCCTTGAGCTCGTCCAAGGACGGGGCATCCACAACCTCCCTGGGCAGCCCGTTCCAGGGCCCAACCGCTCTCCTTGTGAAGAACTTCCCCCTAACGTCCAACCTAAATCTTCCCTCCTTCAACTTGGATGCATTTCCCCTAGTCCTGCTATTGTCAGCCCTTTTGAAGAGGTGTGGGTTCCCTTTAGGTATTGATAGGCTGCCATGAGGTCGCCCCGCAGCCTTCTCTTCTCCAGGCTGAACAAGCCCAACTCCCTCAGCCTGTCCTCATAGGGGAGCTGCTCCAGCCCCCTCATCATCTCAGTCGCCCTCCTCTGGACCCTTCCCAAAATCTCCATGTCTTTCTTGTCCTGAGGGCTCCACACCTGGACACAGGACTCCAGATGGGGCCTCACAAGAGCCGAGTAGAGAGGGACGATCACCTCCCTGTCCCTGCTGACCACCCCTCTCCTGATGGAGCCCAGGATCCCATTTGCCTTTCGAGCTGCCAGAGCGCACTGCTGGCTCATGAAGTCTCTCGTCCATCAGGACCCCCAGGTCCTTCTGTGCCGAGCTGCTCTCAAGGCCCGCTCCTCCCAGCCTGGACGGGTGCCTGGGGTTCTTCCGGCCCAAATGCAAAACCTTGCACTTTGCCGTGTTGAACCTCATCAGGTTCACCCGAGCCCAGCTTTCCGTGTCGAGGTCCCACGTTTGGGTTTTTCACAGAACACTTAGGTAGTTCCACGACACTCAGAGTCACCATGGGAATAAAAACAAACTCTGCGATTAATTGCAGGATGCACAGCAAACGGCTTGATTTGAACGTGCAAAGAAGACCTCACTTGTGCTTCCAATCAGGGCTGCTGCTTCCCTGGAGCCGTGGCCGTGAGCAGCAGCAGGTAGTGGCTGTCAGTGCTTCTCTCTTTGCACTTGTATGCCCTCCTCACGTGCCCTTGAATTTGTGACAGCCCTCAGTCTGGTGCACCTCGGTGACAGCCCTGCTGTCTCTACAGCATCATCTGCAGGCAGGAAGGCAGTGTGCCCCGCTCTGCCAGAGCTGGCTGGGTGGATGGGGGGAGAGCAGTGGATGTTGTCTACCTTGATTTCAGCAAGGCATTTGATACTGTCCCCCACGACATCCTTATAACTAAGCTGAGGAAGTGTGGGATGGATGAGTGGACAGTGAGGATGGCTGACTGGCAGAGCACAGAGGGTCGTTGTTGGTGGTGCAGAGTCCAGTTGGAGGCCTGTAAGCAGCGGTGTCCCTCAGGGGTCGGTGCTGGGTCCGGTCTTGTTCAACATCTTCATCAATGACCTTGATGAGGGGATGGTGGCTACCCTCAGCAAGTTTGCTGATGATACGAAGTTGGGAGGATTGGCTGACAGCCTGAAGGCTGTGCTGCCATTCAGCGAGAGCTGGACAGGCTGAGAGCTGGGCAGAAAAAAAAACTGGATGAGGTTTAACAAAAGCAAGTGTAGAGTCTTGCATCTGGGGAGGAATAATGGCATGCACTGGTACAGGTTGGGGATGAGGTGCTGGAGGGGAGCTCTGCGCAGAGGGACCTGGGTGTCGTGGGGGACGACAGGTCGGCCATGAGCCAGCAGTGTGCCCTTGTGGCCAAGAGGGCCAACGGCATCCTGGGCTGCATTGCACAGAGCGTGGCCAGCAGGTGGAGGGAGGCGATCCTCCCCCTCTGCTCTGCCCTGTGAGGCCTCATCTGCAGCACTGCGTCCAGTTCTGGGCTCCCCAGCACAAAACAGACAGGGAGCTCTTGGGAAGAGTCCAGCGGAGGCCACCAAGATGGTGAGGGGCCTGGAGCATCTCTGCTATGGAGAAAGGCTGAGTGAGCTGGGTCTGTTCAGCCTGGAGAAAAGAAGGCTGAGAGGGGAGCTGATCCAGGTCTGTAAATATCTGAGGTGTGGGGGGCAGCATGGCGAGGCCGGACTCTTTTCAGTGGGGAGTGGAGGCAGGACGAGGGGAAACGGCCGGAAACTGCAGCATAGGAAGTTGTGCAGCAATGTGTGCAAGAACTTCTGTACAGTGAGGTGACGGAGCGCTGGAACAGGCTGCCAGGGAGGTGGTGGAGTCTCCTGCTCCGCAGATGTTCCAGACCTGCCTGGATGCCGACCTGTGCGACCTGCTGTAGGAACGGCTTTGGCAGGGGGTTGGACTCCATGAGCTCTGCAGCTCCCTTCCAACCCCTACAATTCTGTGATGCTGTGATTCTGTGATTCTGTGGCCTCCCCGATGAACTGTTGTAATGAAAGGGTTGATGGTGCCCAAGTAAAAGAGGGGCAATTCAGACTGCATTAAAGGATAAAGTCTTTCACGACAAGAGTGGTGAGGCAGATTGCACAGAGGGATTGCACAGAAAAACCGGTTCACAACATCGCCTCGGCAGAGAGGCAGTGAAACGTGTCAGCAGTTGGAAGCACAGCACGGAGGAGCCCAGAGCCCCAGGCAGCTGCCGCCGTGGTGGCACAAGCTCTGCTGCCCAGCAGGGTCTCGCAGTGCAGGGGATTGCAGGCATCAACGTAGCGGTCGTAGGACATCACAGTGAGAGGGGAAAATTCAGCAGAAAATGAAAAGAAAGACAAAAGAGCCGTGCAGCACATGCAGCACATAGGAGATGGCCTGGCGTCCCGGAGGGCATCGGCCTCGGCTTTGGGCAGAGTGGTGGAGATGCAGCCCAGGGCGAGGAGGAAGGAGTGCATGGGGTGCGCAGGCGGTGGCCGCAGGCTGCGCTGTGCTGATGGGGCTGTTGCCCAGCAAGAGCCAGAAGTGCAGGAGCTGCAGCTGCCGCGTGTCTGCCGGCGCCAGGAGGAGGAGCTCGCTGCTGGAGCTGCTGCTGGAGCTGCTGCCTGCGGGCGTGGGGAGCTGCTGACAGAGGAAAAGCAATACGACACTGCAGTAGGCATCTTTGGGCAAGGCCTTCTTCATGCCTTGCTGGAACCTCCATAACTGCCCCTGCCTTTTCTGCAGGGGCTTGAGCTCTGGTTGCTGGTGGCTGAGGATGCCGCTGGGCACAGGGAACTCTGCTGTAGAGACTGCTGGAGTCAGCCCTGGCCAACAGCAAGTAGAAAGCTGAAATGCAGTGATCTCAGATTAAAATACGTGAGATATAACACAGTTTTTTTCTCAGTTTCACAAAGAAGCACGGCAGGCTCTGTGGTATTACTTCCTTTATTTTTGCCTTCTTGATCCACTACACATTAGGATTGGTTTTAAAGCAGAAATTCTTGGTGTTTGCAATGCACACCAAGTGAAATACTTTGGGTCCAGCAAGGCAGAGGCATTGTCCCTCAGTGCAGAGAGGTCAGCTGCTCTGTCCTTCAGTCAAGATCGTGGCTGCTCTGTGCTGGCACCTGCAGATGGTCGCACGCAGTTGTTCTGACGCTTTGGATTCTGCTGGGAGCTGAGGAATTCAGGTAAGCAGAGCAGAACTTAAGCAGAATTTATTTAGCAGAACTAAATCCCCTTCCTTTCTCATCATAACTGAGGAGCTCAGCTCTGCTGTCTTCATCAGGGGCACAGAGGGTTCAGTGTTCATTTCCATGGCCCTAACGCTGAGGTGTTCTCTCTACGGGGCTGCTGCTTAACGCAGGGATGCTATGGGAGATCCTGAAGCACCTGCAGCCTAGCAGACACCCCCACAAGACAGCTGAATGCCACAATAACCGGGTCCTGAAGGGAATGTCAGATCACTCCCAGACCCACCAACACATTTCCCAGGGCCTCAGAGGTAAAGGGGAGAAATGAATGCATCTCCTCCGTGGAAACATCTGCATGGCAGAACGCACCGTGTCAGCGCCTGAGATGCACCTGAATTACAGAATCACAGCATCACAGAATTGTAGGGGTTGGAAGGGAGCTGCAGAGCTCATGGAGTCCAACCCCCTGCCAAAGCCGTTCCTACAGCAGGTCGCACAGGTCGGCATCCAGGCAGGTCTGGAACATCTGCAGAGCAGGAGACTCCACCACCTCCCTGGGCAGCTGCTGCAGTGAACAGTGGGACCCATAGAGACACGTTGGGACCCATAGAGACACGTTGGGACCCACAGACTCCCCCCCTCCCTGCAGCCTGTTCCATTGCTCCTCCCCTCACTGCACAGCCGTTCCTTCGCACATTGCTGCACAACTTCCTATGCTGCAGTTTCCGCTGTTTCCCCTCGTCCTGCCTCCACTCCCCACTGAAAAGAGTCCGGCCTCGCCATGCTGCCCCCCACACCTCAGATATTTACAGACCTGGATCAGCTCCCCTCTCAGCCTTCTTTTCTCCAGGCTGAACAGACCCAGCTCACTCAGCCTTTCTCCATAGCAGAGATGCTCCAGGCCCCTCACCATCTTGGTGGCCTCCGCTGGACTCTTCCCAAGAGCTCCCTGTCTGTTTTGTGCTGGGGAGCCCAGAACTGGACGCAGTGCTGCAGATGAGGCCTCACAGGGCAGAGCAGAGGGGGAGGATCGCCTCCCTCCACCTGCTGGCCACGCTCTGTGCAATGCAGCCCAGGATGCCGTTGGCCCTCTTGGCCACGAGGGCACACTGCTGGCTCATGGCCGACCTGTCGTCCCCCACGACACCCAGGTCCCTCTGCGCAGAGCTCCCCTCCAGCACCTCATCCCCAACCTGTACCAGTGCACGCAATTATTCCTCCCCAGATGCAAGACTCTACACTTGCTTTTGTTAAACCTCATCCAGTTTTTTTTTGCCCAGCTCTCAGCCTGTCCAGCTCTCGCTGAATGGCAGCACAGCCTTCAGGCTGTCAGCCAATCCTCCCAACTTCGTATCATCACAAACTTGCTGAGGGTGGCCAGCATCCCCTCATCAAGGTCATTGATGAAGATGTTGAGCAAAGGTCCCTTCCTATGCAAGCCATTCTATGGTTCTGTGGTTCACCTGATGCTCAGAACATCCCCGTCTCCTTCCCCAGGCCCAAAACAAGGTCCCGGGGACATTGGCAGCAGCAGTGGTGATGGAGACCGCCAGCGAGGAGGAGAAGCTGGAGGAGCAGCAGCTCTTGGCTCGCTGCAACCACCGCAACATCTCCCAGCTGCTGGACACGCTGCATGGGACGGGCAGCTCTGGGTGGGCGCCATGGGGATGTGCTCTGCAGCCTGGGAACTGCAAGCAGGGGGGAGAGGTGTGGTGGTGATGGCACTGCGGGGAAACCTGCTGCATGAACGACTGCAGGCCGAGGTGTAGCAAAGCGAGCACAAAACATTTAATGGTTCAACATACAGAGCAGTAAATGAAGGACAAGATTCCTCACCATCTCCCACCCTAACAATTGTTTCTCATCCCACCCCCTACAATTCCCACCCACTCAGCAATTTCTCACCCCCCCGCTCCCTCCCACCAATCGTTTCCTCTCCCTCCAAAAAACTTCCCAGGCCCCAAATTCCCACCCCCATCATTCCTTCCCCCCAGTTCCAACCAGCTTGCAGTCTCACATTGTCACAGTACCGTTTCTCAACCAGAATTGCCACCCCACAAACTTCCCTCCCCCTCCCAACATCCTCACTGTCTTACAGCGAGTTACGCAGTCGAACATTTTTGACGTCAACCATCTCCCACGTTTGCCATTTCTCAGCCCAATCATTTCCCACTCCCAACATTCCCACCCAACAACAGCAGAGTACATTTCATTTCCCACCCCAGAAACATCCCACCACCCCAAGAATTCCCTCCCCAAATTCCCACCCCCACCCCTTGCCCACCCCCCTCATTCCCACCCCCAACCATTGCCCCTCCCACCCGTTTCCCACCCCACTCATTCCCTCCCCCACCCCTTTCCCACCCCCCGAACAACATTGCCCAGCCCAAAGTCTGCACAGTCCAACACTGGTGCGCTCCTCCTGCTTCACGGCCCCACGCTGCCCCAGTCCGAGACGCCGATGGTGCACAGCCCCATTTTGGAGGGGTAGGGCTGGGGCCGCTGCCGGTGCCCCTGGAACACTGCCGCTGCTCTCTGGGTGCCTTGGGGCCAGCGAGGAGCCCAGGGCTGCAGGGAGCCACGTTCATGGGCTGCGGCCACGTCTCCTGCTGCACCAAGTGGGCCGCTTTCTTGGTCCGCTCCCACTTGGGGTCGGGCTGTGATGGGCACCCAGTCCTCGTGCTGGCCACTGCGCTGACACAGCCAGCTTCGCCTAGCGTGGCTGTTGGTGGGCTGCAACGCCCTGGCACGGCGGCAGCTTCCTCTTCCTGGCTGGGATGCTGCCAGCGTGCTGCTTGCGCCCGCTGCTCAGTGCCGGTGCAGGTGCAGGCGTTGGGCGGGCGTTGGGCGCTTGGCCGGCTCGGTGCCGTCCCCGTGCTGCTGGTCTGCCACACGGCAGGAGACGCAGCCAGCTGGAAGTGCCAGGCGGCTGAGGACCACGCGGGGCTGCCTCCGCCGCGCCTCTTCCATGAGATGTGCTGTGCAGGGCGAAGGAGGCGTGGGGGCGGCCAGGGAGCTCAGCAGGGACAGGTGTGGAGGTGTGACGGGGGCCAGCAGAAAAGGGCCGCGGGGCAGCAGCTCAGAGAGCTGCCCAGGGGATGCTGGCTGCCCCCAGAATGGGTCGCTGAGGGTCCCGGCGGCAGCCTGTGTCTCTTTGCTGAGCTCCCTGCTGCTCCTGGGGAAGTCAGGGAGCTCTGCGATGAAAGGAGACGAGTCCAGACTGCTGGGGACATCCGGGCTCGGTGGCTCCGTGGCTGCGATCCACCTCCTCAGCTCTTCATGCTCACGGCCGTCCAGTTCCGGCAGCAGCTGCTTCCCCAGATTTTCCTCTTCCGCCGTGGCAGCGTCGCTGCTCTCCTCCCTTGGGACAACAGGCAGCTCCTGGTTCTCCTGCGGGACCTCCAGAGTGCTCGGCTCTTCTGAAAAAGCAACAACATCCCCAGGATGACGATGGCAGCCTTCCCACAGCCTGTTGCTGCAGACACCCACCCACCAGCTCCACAGCCCCCACACTCACCCTCGCTGATCCCCGTGAGCACATGGCCCATTTCCACGTTGTCGTCCACAATGTCAGTGCTCGCTGTCGCTCCTGGGAAAGGAAGAAAACCCCCAGCAGGGCCATGCCAGCTGTTGCTCACCCACTCAGTGCAGACACCCTCGTGCCAGTTCTCCATCGCCCACACTCACCCTCGCTGATCCAGGTGAGCAGATCCTCGACGTCTGCGAAGCCATCCGCAGGATCTGCGCCAGTCGTTGCATCTGGAAAAAGGAAGAAAATGCCCAGCGGGGCAACGCCAGCTTTCCCGCAGCCCCGCGCAGCAGACAGCCTGCCTCCTGCCCTGCAGCCCCTGAACTCACCGCCTGATTGCAGCGTGGCTGCGCTGCAGGTGAGCGGAGCCGTGGCGGGGTGGGGGCACACGTCGATGGGCGCTGGGTGCCCCTGGTCCTCCGAGAGCAGCACGGCGCCTTGGAAGGGCTCCATCGGCGGCTGCCAGGTGGCGGGCAGGGTGCAGGGCACGGGGAGCACCTGCTCCTGCAGGGAGGGTACCTGCAAAAGAACTGGGGGGGGGCCGGGGCGGCCGGGGGCCTGCGGCAGGCAGGTGCCTGCGGGCTGCGGGGGCTCCGCGTGGAGGGGCACGGCCCCGGGCCACAGCCCCATCGGCCGCTGGGGCGGCAGCGTCCCTGTAGGCAGGGGACGTCCTGAGCAGGGAGCAGGGGCGGGGGGGGGAGCCGTCCCTGGGTGCAGCCCCCCAGGTAGGAGCAGCAGCACCGGTAAGCGCAGCCCCGCGGTTGGGGTCAGGCCCACGGGTGGCAGCTGAGCCAGGGTTGGGGGCGGCCCCCCGGGTGGGAGCTGCGCTGCCTGTCCCCAGGCACCTGGGAGCCTGGGCCAAACAGAGGGCCGAGGTGCCAGGGGGGTGGCGGTGGGGACAGGGAAGGGTTGGGGGGGTACCGGCATCAGTCCGCGGATGGTGGGCTGCATCCAGGCGGGGTCCGGTGGCGGCACAGTCGCAAGAAGGAAAATGGCGTCGGGTGTCAGAGGCACCGTCAGCGCTCCTCGAGGGAATCTCTCTGTGGGGAAATGCCAGAAGGGGCGCTGGGCTGAGAGCCGGGGCACGGGAGTGGGAACTGGGGTGCTGGGGTGAGATGTGGGGTCACAGGGCTGAGATGTGGGTCACAGGGCTGAGATGTGGGGCGCTGGGGTCAGGTGGAGCATCAGAGCAGGGGGAGCTGCTGCCTCACCTGCCATGACAGCTGGAGAGTGGCAGTTGGGGGAGCCCCTCCCCCCAGGGGTGACCGTTGGGCTCAGCCCCTTTCCCCCTGGCTTGCCATGCTTTCACTTTTCGTACCCAGACATCCTTCCCATCCCCATCGTTTCCCATCCCCAGGATCAGTGACCATCGCCATGGGCATTTTGCAGCCCACTGCTCTTCCTTGCCAATCTCTGCCCGTCCCAGTGGGGATTTGCCATCCCTGCAGTGCGTTCTGCCCCCAGCAATGCTTTCCCCTCCCACTAAGGATATCCCATCCCAGTCATTTCCGGTCGTCACCACCCAAAATCATTTCTATCCAGCCTATGGCTAAGGGCTTCAGCTGCCAGCATTAATTACCACTTCTTGAAAGTGGTGGCAGCCGTGCTAGGCCAATTAGGCAGGTGACAGAGAGAGTGGAGAGGTGCTGGAACAGCTGCCCAGAGAGGCTGTGGATGCCCCTTCCCTGGAGGTGTTCAAGGCCAGACTGAATGAGGCCCTGGGCAGCCTGGTCTGGTATCACAGAATCACAGCATCACAGAATTGAAGGGGCTGGAAGGGAGCTGCAGAGCTCATGGAGTCCAACCCCCTGCCAAAGCCGTTCCTACAGCAGGGCGCACAGGTCGGCATCCAGGCAGGTCTGGAACATCTGCAGAGCAGGAGACTCCACCACCATGTATGGAATGGAGGTTGGTGGCCCTGCATGTGGCAGGGGGTTGGAGCTTCGTGATCCTTGAGGTCCCTTCCAACCCTGGCCATTCTGTGCCAGCGCTTGATGCAAAGGTTGTTCTTGGAGGGAGAGCAGGAGCTTCTAAAGCCGCTGTGGAAACAACAGAAGAGAGCTTTTGCTGCACTGCTGCTGAGCGCCCTTCTGCACACACAGAACGTTACAATGCTGTTGCGTTTTTGTGTAAGACTTCTGTGTGTGCCGTATTGTAACCAGCTTCCCCTCTGCTGGTATTTGTCTCTGCAAGAGGGATGACTTAGCCCTGCTCACTGACCTGCTCTTCCTCTCTCTTCTCCCCACCCTCTCCCTGCTCCCTTGGTGCAGCTTTTGCTCCTGGACGAACGGAATTGATGAGGAATGGCTGCGGATACGAGGAACTTGAAGGAATCCACCTTGTTCAGACCAGGTAACGCCACGTTTTCTCCCCCAGCATCGTTTCACAGCCCATGTCGCTCTGTGTTTAGCAACAGAGCCTCATAAAACTTTGGTGTGACTGTTCTCTGTGTCGTGTGTGGGATTTTTCCTCTTCCCCCCTGGCTCAGCCCTCAGAAGATGCTGTCTGCCCCAGTTTCTGCAGAGCTTCACACTGTGGGCCAGGGGCACAAGCACTCATGTGTGCGCCTGACGACTGCAGGGAGCTCATGTGAGCGCAGCAGAGATGCAAGCAGAGGAAATCCGTGGCAGGATTTTCTGTGGAGTGCTGTGAAAGGATGCTGTGGATTTGAGAGCTGACTTCAAGTCTGCAGGCATCTTCCTGCAGAGGAGCTGGGGTAAAGGTGAGGCAAGGAAAGCTGTGGTAGGAGGCTGAGGTGTAGGAAGAGCAACGTCTTCCATTGATACCAACTCCTGCTGTTCACTTTTTGACTTGGAATGCGTGCTTTTCTAATCAAGAACAAACTCCTTGTGCAGCTTGTGAATGAATTCATTCCCTCCTGTTACTGTCTGGTGTTCTTCTCTACACGGAGCTGCAATTGAAATGGACACCTCTGGTCTGATTGCCAACCCCGTCCCGCATGCTCAGATCAGCCAAGTTTGCAAGGCCTGGCTCTTGGTGGGTGAGTTGTGCCCCAGGTCAGAGAGTTGGCTCTTCTTGGCTTTGAGTTGTGTTTTCCAGTTGCATGCTGTGCTGTTCCTGTTGCGTTGACCTCTTGAGCTGCAGCCCTGACTGGGGATCCAAGTAGACTGACACAGAAGGAATGGTTGAGATCTATGTGAGCTTGGATTGGAAATGCAGTGCCAAGGGCTGCACAAATGTGGGACGGTTCTGAGTGTAAGGAAAGGCATCTGCTGGGTGAGGGCTTTGCTGGCTGAGCGTCACCCTGCTGAACAGCAGGCAGCTGTTGTCTTTGCAGACAGCCACATCCACGGGGATTGGAAGCTTCCTCTGCCTTGCAGCTCTTGGCTGCTGCTCTGAGAGTGGAGCTTCTTGCCCGGAGAGAACCAGCAGCAGAAAGGATCCCATGCGTGGCCTCTGAGCCTTTCAGACCAACCAGCTGGATTCTCGTGGCTGTGACCTGGGTTTGCAGTTCACCCAGCAGGCTTTGCCCAAAGCAGGATGAGCTGTGGGCACAGCGTCCAGCAGTGGAAGCGACCAACAGCTGGAGACAGCAGCAGCCTGAGCGGAAAGCGGCGCCCTTGGGGGAAATCCTCACTGAACAAAGGCCCAGAAGAGGAGAGCAGAGCAGCTTGTCCCTGCGTTCACACAGTCAGGTTTTCCTTTCTCACCTGACTGTTACCCCTCAGGTGCCTACAGCTGTGTGATGTGCTCTGCAGGCAGTGCCACTGTTCTGCATTTAACCTTGTCTTCTGTCTTCTTCTGAAGTTTAGAGGCAACCTGAATTTCTACAGCCCTGAGCTTTGTGCCACAAGAGCCTTCCGGCTTCTTTTTTGTGATGTGAGACTGTGTTGTGTCTACTCTACGTCAGGCTCTTTTTCCCTTTTCATTTTCAGCTAGGAAAATTCATTTCTGGGCCAGGAGAAGAAGAAATGCAGCAATCTTCCCTGCACTGCTCAGTTGGCCTGAGTTGCCAAGTGCTCCTATTTTTCTTGCACCCTTCAATTCCAAGTCCATATTTCCCCCAAAGCAAAAGAATTCAGAGGTAACCACCTACAGTTCAGTGATTTCAGTATTTATTTCTGACTGTGGCAATTCCTTCAGTTCAGAAGTCACACTTAATTTACGGTTCCTGCTTTAATTCTGACCAAGGTTGCAGTGGCAGCTGGCTTCCCAAGGCTGCAGTACGTGCTGGTGGCACAGCCGTGGGCTTCTGCATTTGTGCTGATCCCACGTTTCCTTTCTCTGTCTCGCAGGTCAGCTGGCGCTGGAAGTGGACGGCATCCAGTGTGAATGGAGGTCAGTGCAGGAGAAGCTGCTGGGAGGAAGGAAGTGCAGGCTGATGGGCGCTGACGCATCGCCTGGCACGGCACCAGAGGAGGCAGCAGTGATGCTGGGGGGCAGCTGCAGAAGAACACGAGGAGCTGCTCAGCAGGAAGGCACAGACCCTGCAGAAAGCTGCAGCAGACTCAGAGCACGCGGGGATGCCCAGGAGGAAATGCAGGCCCAGCGTTTGAGCAGCGCCTGGCCACGGAGTGCTGCGGCCCAAGAACAGAGCTGTTCTGCCTTTGCCCAGATGGCTTTTCAAGATGGACTTTGTCTGTCCTCACAAAAACCAGGGGGCTGACTCATCCAAATGCTGGCTGATTGCTTGGAAGCCCAAAATCCTTCTGGCCTCCGATGTGGGGGCAACATCTCCTGGGTCTGATCATGCAGTGCCTGAGCGAGAGGATGACCCAGGCTGATTACACAGGAGTCATCTTAATTTCTCTGTTCTGTTACTTCAGATAACCCCACTGGGTGGCCGTCGTGTTGTTTTCTTAAAATTTGGTACCAGCCCTGGTGGCTTTGGGCCAGAGCCCCAAAAGCTGCATCCAGCCCAGGGGCTCACAGCCACAGCTCCAGTTAGAGAGGCTGGCACCAGCCCAAGGGCCAAAAAGAACAGCCCAAAAGGTGGGATCCAGCCCAGGGGCTCACAGCCACAGCCCAGCTGGAGAGGCCGGCACCGGCCCAGGGGCCGAAAGCTCCAGACAGCACTGGGGAGGCCAGCACTGCCCTGGGACCGAGATGCTGGCGCTGGGTTTTGTTTTCTACTGGTTCCTATGGGACCCCAGTGACCACTCTGAGGCCTTCCTGGTTTTTATTGGGCTGCACTAAAGTCAGTTGACTTCTCTTATGTTACTTTTAGGAAGTATTACTGTTCAGAAAGGGTGGTCAGGCACTGCAATGGATGCCCAGGGAGGTGGTGGAGTCACCGAGCCTGGGGGTGTTCAAGGAAAGGCTGGATGTTGTGTTGAGGGACGTGGTTCAGTGGGAGCTGTTGGGAATGGGGGAACGGTTGGACCGGATGAGCTTGGAGGTCTTTTCCAACCTTGGTGATTCTATGATTCTGTGATTCCATGACTTTACTTCAATTCACCCCATGGGTGACCCCGGTGTTGGTCTCCTCAAATTTGGATCTGGGAGGTGACCACTCCTTCGCCTATGATGCAAGCACAGCGGTGATGCAGGCACTCGCTGAGGTCACAGTGGTTGCCGGGCTGGGAGCGTTTGTGTCCCAGCTGGGAGCAGAGCTGGTGCTCTGGTGAGCGTGGTGCACACCGAGACTGAGCTCTGTGCTGTTATTGAGAGATCTTCCTTTAGAGCCCACTGCGAGCAGCGCTGCGGCGTTGTGCGTCAGCTGGGCATCGCTCCGGCTGGGCAGGCTGACCAGGTGAGCTGGGTTGGTGCTGGGTGGTTGGCAGGGGGTATCTCAGCTGAAAAGCTGGGCTGGGGAGGAGTTGCCAGGTCAAACGGTGCCCTTCTGAATAACGGCTGTTTCCAGGGAAAATGGGTTCTTGTTCAGATTCCATCCCACGTTTCAATGAGGATGATGAAATGGCATCCCCTCCCCTGGAGAATTGCTGCCGGGCAATTTGTGGGGGAAAAGGGGACCTGGGGGGGACCTGGGGGCACTTGCTGACAGAAGCCATGGCAGTCAGGCTCCAGCTGCAGCTAGGGATGGGCTGGTTGTTGCAGCCAGCTGATTTCCAAGCACTGCCTTCCTCAGGAGATGCCATTGCATGGCAGAAGAAAGCTGGGAAAATGCTTCTTCCTCGTGATTTTTCACTTGTTGATGCTTTCTGTAGGGCTCCTCGGGGATCGAGGCAGCTGAACGAGTGAAGCCAGCTCCTCCCAAGAGCGAGGGAGGTGTGGAGAGAACCCTCACACCTTGGGCTTCCTCTGACACTTCAGCCATCATGTCTCAGCAAGGAGATGACCGTGGTTCCAATTCCTCCTCTGTGAGAGCAAAGGTATGCCCGGCTTTCTTTTGCGTGGTGTTTCTTCCTTTTTCTCACGTTTAAGGGAAGGGGTGCAGCAGGAGGAGCCCTACCGGTCCTTTGGGACCTCAAAAACCAGCTGGGTTTTGCGCTCACTACTGTCAGCCCGGGCCGATGACGTGGACGTGGCTCAGGCTGTGTTTTCCCCTAGTGCTAATTGATCTCTCAGCACTCTGATACCCCACCTCTGGCACGATCAGGAACCTCTCTGCAAACCTTGGCTGCCCGTCCCCACCGACGTTTCTTCCTTTCTCTCCTCAGAAGCAGCGCGGCGCGGTTCCCCGCGGTCGGGAGCAGCAGCCAGCAGGCTGCCAGAGATCCAGCAGCGCCTGGCGGCGCACAGAGGGACGCGATGGGGACGGGCCGTCCTCACTGCCAAGCAAAAGTGAGTTTCTGCAGTCCTCTGCCACAAAGGATGGAGGAATGAATGCTGAGTGTTACTCCTGAGTGCAGTGCTGCAGGGGATGTCCAGTAAGGCACTGTAGAAGCGTTGGAGAGCCCGGCAGCGGCAGCTGATGGCAGCAGCGCGACAGAAGTCTGCACATCAATGCTTAGAGTCGGCTGAATTCCTTTCAGAGCCAAAAAATGTGTCTCAACTTTTGTACCTCATAGCGTTGTGTTTGGCGATGCACCTCTGCTCTGCTGAATGTAGAGCCGTCGGGCAGACCGGGGTTCTGCTGCCATCTGAGGAAGAATGAGGCTTTGGGGTTTTTGTTGTTTTGGGGGTGGATTTGGGCTGACAGGACAATACTTCTGTTAAACCAGCAAATTGTATTTTGTTGTAGGGACGGAGCCTGCGCGTCCGTGGAACGGTGCTGGACAAGGGGGGAAACGGAAAGCCTCCTCTGGTAAGAAGCTCCTGTGAGCTGTGCTGTGGCTCTGCCTCTGAATGGGGCTGCATGCAGGGCTGTGTGTGATGGAGGAGGGAGGAAAGAGCGCTGCACGTCTGTGCTGCCTGCAGAAGTGGCACAGTGTTGGATCAGCAGAAAGGCAACTGGAAGCAACTGTGCTTCAAGACCAGAACTCTGTGCCTGACTGTGCTGAAGTCTTCCTCCAAAGAGCTGCTCTTCATGCCTTTCTTGTTTCCTTTCTGTCAGAAGCTGATGCCAGTGGCCTTCCTGCGAAGCGCAGCCTTGCGGAAAGGCAGGGGGGAGCTGCAGACCATGACGTGGCACCCAAGAGAGGTACAGCGACACAGCAGGCATCTGGGTTTGGTGCACGGACTTTCCAACTAGGCTTTCTGTCCTTCCTGGGACTGTTCTCAGTGCGTGTTGCTTGGGGCCTCAATCCCTGGGATTTACAGTTCCCTTTCCTGTGCTGATTTGAAACACAAACCCACGCTTCACCCGCGATCCTAAGATCCGTGACCACTCCAGATGAGATGTCCCAGCACTGTGGCCCATTCTGCAGACTGAAAGCAGTATCGCACTCTCGTATCTTCTTGCTTCTCCTTTCTTGCCAGAGAGAGGTGCTGAGCCCGCTGCCAAGATCTACATGAAAGCGGTGCAGGAGGTCCTTTCTGAGAGAGCTCGTCTCCAGGCTGGAGGGCTTCCCACAGCAGCAGGTCCCAGCTCAGGGAGAAGACCTTCCCCTGCTGTGTGCCCCCGCTCTGTCTCCAAGCCCCTGGCTGGAGGCAAACGCAAGGGCTTGGAAGCAGAGCAGCAAACAGCAGCGCAGCTGCCTGCGAACAAAAGAGCGAGGGCTGAGAGCGGCGGCAGCGTGCCGGCTCCAGCAGCACAGCCTGGGCCTGCTGCAGCACAGAGCTCCAAGCTCAGAGGTAAGGAGGTGCTGTGGTACCACCCTGCAGGGCAGTGCTGCCCTTATCAAACACTGAAGTTGCACAGGGTTTGCTTTGCTTTTTCCTTCTCTGCAGAGGGGGAAAAGAGTCGAAGCCTACGAAGGCCCAAGGCAGTGAGGTGCCATGTAACCCCGTCTCTTTCCGTTCCCTCCATGGTGGCCTTCTGCACCTTTCCACTGGAAATGTCATTCACTGAGAGGCTTCCAATTTCCTTTGTCTTTTTCCTGACATCTGTTTTTATGGTACCCGCGTTTCTGCAGTTTTGCTGCAGACAAAATGAATTCAGTTTTATTCTCGCTTTACAGCAAGAAGACAACAAAGAGAGAGAAGAGTGGAACTGAAGAAGGCTGCTCTGAGAGCTGCCGCTGCACGAGCAGAGGTGAGTCCTTGGTGAGCGCAGACACGGCTCTTGCTGTGCTCAGCGCCTCCGTCTGTCAGACGTGACAGATATTGCAGAATCCCAGGGCAAGCAGTGTAATAGGAAAACACCCAGCTGTGTGTTTGAGGAAATCAGCCGTCAGTGAGGGCTGCCCAGGGGAGCTTGGATGCCTTTAGCTTGAGAAGGGCATGTTGGTAACGGCCGGAGGGTTTTGCTGCCATAAAGAGCCTTGCCATGTCGGGCACTGCGACCTTGGAAACCTCGTTCCCCCAGCAGAGCATGAATCTTAGCATAGGCAGCTGCTGTGGGAAGTAACGCCAGTGACCCGAATGGCAGGAACGTGCTGTGCTGCATGGGGCCGTTCTGGAAGCGCACTGATCAGCCTTGCTTAGGGAGATCTGCCCAGATTGCTCCTGTCCTATCTCTAACTTGCCTCGTTTCCTTCCAGCGCTCCGCCATGAACAGCCTGGTGGAGATGATGCAGAAGCTGCAGCTGAACAACTGAGAGGACGAGCATCAGCAGGCAGCGCTGCAGCGCACAGCATTACAGGGCAGCAGCGTTCTGAGTGCCGCCAACTCGGCACCACGAGTTTGGTTGTAGTCAATAAAAATTAGAAATCGACACAGAGCGCACGGCCTGATTTGTCCCGCGGCATTCCATCAGCTGCTGCACCACTACTGGTCCAGAGTAGAACCTCTGCAGCTTCGGAGCTCCAAGCCGCCATCCTGGCACGCTTTTTGGAGGCAGTGCTCCAAGCTCTGGGCTGTAATACCCCTGACAATGAAAACACAACTTGCATTTTAACGCAACACTGCTGTGCTTTGTACCAAATCAGTGCTCCTTGGGTCTCTGAGGTAGGACAGGGTGAAGGGGAGCAGCGTGAAGCTGTGTGCAGGAAATCTGAGGGTGGGAGGGCACTGCCAAGCCCAGCTGGAGCATCTCTGTGCAGTTTTGCCTTCCTGGGAGGAACCCAGAGCTTCCCGGTAGTTTTCTGCTCCTGTACTGCAGTGTGAGCATAAGGCTCTGCTGCCTCCTTCTTCTGGAAGATCCTCTGCTGCCATGGACGTCTGACACAGGCACCTGTCCTTTTCTGCTTGTTTTTTAATCAGGACACATTATGCCTGTTGTGTTTGCTGCACGTTACTTACCAAAGTCACCACGAAAGGGTTTTGATTTTCCTGCAGTCAGATTTGCTCTCACGTAACAAGCTTCTATAGCAGAGTCCATCTGACTTTTGAAATTCTTTTGTTGAGGTTCAAGACATTCTAGTCTTTATAGTTTATAGTCTTTATAGCACCACCCTTCCCTCCTGCTTATAAGTTCCCATTTAATTACTGGAAGGCCACATCAGGTTTCCCCAGAGCATTCCCTTCTCCAGGCTGAACGAGCCCAGCTCTCACTGCTGGCTCAGGTGAAGTTTTTCATCCACCAGGATGCTGAAATCCTTCTCAGCAGGGCCGCCCTCCATGAGTTCTTCTCCCAGCCTGCACACATATCTGGGGTTGCCCTGACCCAGGTGCAACGCCCTACACTTGACCTGGCTGGATCTCGTTAGGTTCACACAGAATCCCAGAATCACAAGGTTGGAAACGAGCTGCAAGATCATCCAGTCCAACCACCCTCCCATTCCTATCGGTACCACAAGCACTAAACCACATCTCGTAGCTCCTTCACGTGCTCCCTGCCAGATGGAGATGAAACAGCTTTGTGAAGAAACGAAAGAACCTTGAGAGCAACACGAGTTCATTCAGGCTGGACGTTAGGAAAAACTCCTCCAAAAGAGTGGTTGGGCCCTGGACAGGCTGCCCAGGGAGGGACTGCAGTCAGATTCCCTGGAGGCGTTCAGGAAATGTTGAGGTGTGCGTATGGGAACTGCTAAGTCACGGCCTGAACCTCTGAGTGATCACCGGAGGCGAGCCGTGAGCCAGGCAGAGGAGCACAGGGAAGGCAATTTGCTGTGCTGCTCTCCTGCACCTATTCACCAGGACAGGTTGGGGATGAGGTGCTGGAGGGGAGCTCTGCGCAGAGGGACCTGGGTGTCGTGGGGGACGACAGGTCGGCCATGAGCCAGCAGTGTGCCCTCGTGGCCAAGAGGGCCAACGGCATCCTGGGCTGCATTGCACAGAGCGTGGCCAGCAGGTGGAGGGAGGCGATCCTCCCCCTCTGCTCTGCCCTGTGAGGCCTCATCTGCAGCACTGCGTCCAGTTCTGGGCTCCCCAGCACAAAACAGACAGGGAGCTCTTGGGAAGAGTCCAGCGGAGGCCACCAAGATGGTGAGGGGCCTGGAGCATCTCTGCTATGGAGAAAGGCTGAGTGAGCTGGGTCTGTTCAGCCTGGAGAAAAGAAGGCTGAGAGGGGAGCTGATCCAGGTCTGTAAATATCTGAGGTGTGGGGGGCAGAATGGCAAGGCCGGACTCTTTTCAGTGGTGTATTATCAAGATGCTATAATTGCAATATAGTTGTTTAATCAACAGATATCAAGACGTTGTAATCACAATATAATCGAGAGAATCAAGCAAGGTAGACAATGATCACAAAGAAAATAAGCGGAAGAGCTTACCCTTCGGCTGAGCTCACCAGAAGACACCAAGAGAAGGGATCTCCAGAAGAGATCCTTCCCCTCTGCTAGCCAGCTCTTAAATAGGGAGCTCTGCAGCTCCCTTCCAACCCCTGCAATTCTGTGATGCTGTGATTCTGTGATTCTGTGGCCTCCCCGATGAACTGTTGTAATGAAAGGGGAGATGGTGCCCAAGTAAAAGAGGGGCGATTCAGACTGCATTAAAGGATAAAGTCTTTCACGACAAGAGTGGTGAGGCAGATTGCACAGAGGGATTGCACAGAAAAACCGGTTCACAACATCGCCTCGGCAGAGAGGCAGTGAAACGTGTCAGCAGTTGGAAGCACAGCACGGAGGAGCCCAGAGCCCCAGGCAGCTGCTGCCGTGGTGGCACAAGCTCTGCTGCCCAGCAGGGTCTCGCAGTGCAGGGGATTGCAGGCGGCAACGTAGCGGTCGTAGGACATCACAGTGAGAGGGGAAAATTCAGCAGAAAATGAAAAGAAAGACAAAAGAGCCGCGCAGCACATGCAGCACATAGGAGATGGCCTGGCGTCCCGGAGGGCATCGGCCTCGGCTTTGGGCAGAGCGGTGGAGATGCAGCCCAGGGCAAGGAGGAAGGAGTGCATGGGGTGCGCAGGCGGTGGCCGCAGGCTGCGCTGTGCTGATGGGGCCGTTGCCCAGCAAGAGCCAGAAGTGCAGGAGCTGCAGCTGCCGCGTGTCTGCCGGCGCCAGGAGGAGGAGCTCGCTGCTGGAGCTGCTGCTGGAGCTGCTGCTGGAGCTGCTGCCTGCGGGCGTGGGGAGCTGCTGACGGAGGAAAAGCAATACGACACTGCAGTAGGCATCTTTGGGCAAGGCCTTCTTCATGCCTTGCTGGAACCTCCATAACTGCCCCTGCCTTTTCTGCAGGACCTTTGCTTGAGCTCTGGTTGCTGGTGGCTGAGGATGCTGCTGGGCACAGGGAACTCTGCTGTAGAGACTGCTGGAGTCAGCCCTGGCCAACAGCAAGTAGAAAGCTGAAATGCAGTGATCTCAGATTAAAATACGTGAGATATAACGCAGTTTTTTCTCGGTTTCACAAAGAAGCACGGCAGGCTCTGTGGTATTACTTCCTTTATTTTTGCCTTCTTGATCCACTACACATTAGGATTGGTTTTAAAGCAGAAATTCTTGGTGTTTGCAATGCACACCAAGTGAAATACTTTGGGTCCAGCAAGGCAGAGGCATTATCCCTCAGTGCAGAGAGGTCAGCTGCTCTGTCCTTTAGTCAGGATCGTGGCTGCTCTGTGCTGGCACCTGCAGATGGTCGCACGCAGTTGTTCTGATGCTTTGGATTCTGCTGAGAGCTGAGGAATTCAGGTAAGCAGAGCAGAACTTAAGCAGAATTTATTTAGCAGAACTAAATCCCCTTCCTTTCTCATCATAACTGAGGAGCTCAGCTCTGCTGTCTTCATCAGGGGCACAGAGGGTTCAGTGTTCATTTCCATGGCCCTAACGCTGAGGTGTTCTCTCTACGGGGCTGCTGCTTAACGCAGGGATGCTATGGGAGATCCTGAAGCACCTGCAGCCTAGCAGACACCCCCACAAGACAGCTGAATGCCACAATAACCGGGTCCTGAAGGGAATGTCAGATCACTCCCAGACCCACCAACACATTTCCCAGGGCCTCAGAGGTAAAGGGGAGAAATGAATGCATCTCCTCCGTGGAAACATCTGCATGGCAGAACGCACCGTGTCAGCGCCTGAGATGCACCTGAATTACAGAATCACAGCATCACAGAATTGTAGGGGTTGGAAGGGAGCTGCAGAGCTCATGGAGTCCAACCCCCTGCCAAAGCCGTTCCTACAGCAGGTCGCACAGGTCGGCATCCAGGCAGGTCTGGAACATCTGCAGAGCAGGAGACTCCACCACCTCCCTGGGCAGCTGCTGCAGTGAACAGTGGGACCCATAGAGACACGTTGGGACCCATAGAGACACGTTGGGACCCACAGACTCCCCCCCTCCCTGCAGCCTGTTCCATTGCTCCTCCCCTCACTGCACAGCCGTTCCTTCGCACATTGCTGCACAACTTCCTATGCTGCAGTTTCCGCTGTTTCCCCTTGTCCTGCCTCCACTCCCCACTGAAAAGAGTCCGGCCTCGCCATGCTGCCCCCCACACCTCAGATATTTACAGACCTGGATCAGCTCCCCTCTCAGCCTTCTTTTCTCCAGGCTGAACAGACCCAGCTCACTCAGCCTTTCTCCATAGCAGAGATGCTCCAGGCCCCTCACCATCTTGGTGGCCTCTGCTGGACTCTTCCCAAGAGCTCCCTGTCTGTTTTGTGCTGGGGAGCCCAGAACTGGACGCAGTGCTGCAGATGAGGCCTCACAGGGCAGAGCAGAGGGGGAGGATCGCCTCCCTCCACCTGCTGGCCACGCTCTGTGCAATGCAGCCCAGGATGCCGTTGGCCCTCTTGGCCACGAGGGCACACTGCTGGCTCATGGCCGACCTGTCGTCCCCCAGGACACCCAGGTCCCTCTGCGCAGAGCTCCCCTCCAGCACCTCATCCCCAACCTGTACCGGTGCACGCAATTATTCCTCCCCAGATGCAAGACTCTACACTTGCTTTTGTTAAACCTCATCCAGTTTTTTTTTGCCCAGCTCTCAGCCTGTCCAGCTCTCGCTGAATGGCAGCACAGCCTTCAGGCTGTCAGCCAATCCTCCCAACTTCGTATCATCACAAACTTGCTGAGGGTGGCCACCATCCCCTCATCAAGGTCATTGATGAAGATGTTGAACAAAGGTCCCTTCCTATGCAAGCCATTCTATGGTTCTGTGGTTCACCTGATGCTCAGAACATCCCCGTCTCCTTCCCCAGGCCCAAAACAAGGTCCCGGGGACATTGGCAGCAGCAGTGGTGATGGAGACCGCCAGCGAGGAGGAGAAGCTGGAGGAGCAGCAGCTCTTGGCTCGCTGCAACCACCGCAACATCTCCCAGCTGCTGGACACGCTGCATGGGACGGGCAGCTCTGGGTGGGCGCCATGGGGATGTGCTCTGCAGCCTGGGAACTGCAAGCAGGGGGGAGAGGTGTGGTGGTGATGGCACTGCGGGGAAACCTGCTGCATGAACGACTGCAGGCCGAGGTGTAGCAAAGCGAGCACAAAACATTTAATGGTTCAACATACAGAGCAGTAAATGAAGGACAAGATTCCTCACCATCTCCCACCCTAACAATTGTTTCTCATCCCACCCCCTACAATTCCCACCCACTCAGCAATTTCTCACCCCCCCGCTCCCTCCCACCAATCATTTCCTCCCCCTCCAAAAAACTTCCCAGGCCCCAAATTCCCACCCCCATCATTCCTTCCCCCCAGTTCCAACCAGCTTGCAGTCTCACATTGTCACAGTACCGTTTCTCAACCAGAATTGCCACCCCACAAACTTCCCTCCCCCTCCCAACATCCTCACTGTCTTACGGCGAGTTACGCAGTCGAACATTTTTTGACGTCAACCATCTCCCACGTTTGCCATTTCTCAGCCCAATCATTTCCCACTCCCAACATTCCCACCCAACAACAGCAGAGTACATTTCATTTCCCACCCCAGAAACATCCCACCACCCCAAGAATTCCCTCCCCAAATTCCCACCCCCCTCATTCCCACCCCCAACCATTGCCCCTCCCACCCGTTTCCCACCCCCCTCATTCCCTCCCCCACCCCTTTCCCACCCCCGGAACAACACTGCCCAGCCCAAAGTCTGCACAGTCCAACACTGGTGCGCTCCTCCTGCTTCGCAGCCCCACGCTGCCCCAGTCCGAGACGCCGATGGTGCACAGCCCCATTTTGGAGGGGTAGGGCTGGGGCCACTGCCGGTGCCCCTGGAACACTGCTGCTGCTCTCTGGGTGCCTTGGGGCCAGCGAGGAGCCCAGGGCTGCAGGGAGCCACGTTCATGGGCTGCGGCCACGTCTCCTGCTGCACCAAGTGGGCCGCTTTCTTGGTCCACTCCCACTTGGGGTCGGGCTGTGATGGGCACCCAGTCCTCGTGCTGGCCACTGCGCTGACACAGCCAGCTTCGCCTAGCGTGGCTGTTGGTGGGCTGCAACGCCCTGGCACGGCGGCAGCTTCCTCTTCCTGGCTGGGATGCTGCCAGCGTGCTGCTTGCGCCCGCTGCTCAGTGCCGGTGCAGGTGCAGGCGTTGGGCGGGCGTTGGGCGCTTGGCCGGCTCGGTGCCGTCCCCGTGCTGCTGGTCTGCCACACGGCAGGAGACGCAGCCAGCTGGAAGTGCCAGGCGGCTGAGGACCACGCGGGGCTGCTTCTGCCGTGCCTCTTCCACCAGTTGTCCAGTGTGCACCAAAGGAGGCACGCGATGCTTGGCCGGCTTGGTGCCGTCCCCGTGCTGCTGGTCTGCCACGCGGCAGGAGACACAGCCGGCTGGAAGTGCCAGGCGGCTGAGGACCACGCGGGGCTGCCTCCGCCGCGCCTCTTCCATGAGATGTGCTGTGCAGGGCGAAGGAGGCGTGGGGGCGGCCAGGGAGCTCAGCAGGGACAGGTGTGGAGGTGTGACGGGGGCCAGCAGAAAAGGGCCGCGGGGCAGCAGCTCAGAGAGCTGCCCAGGGGATGCTGGCTGCCCCCAGAATGGGTCGCTGAGGGTCCCGGCGGCAGCCTGTGTCTCTTTGCTGAGCTCCCTGCTGCTCCTGGGGAAGTCAGGGAGCTCTGCGATGAAAGGAGACGAGTCCAGACTGCTGGGGACATCCGGGCTCGGTGGCTCCGTGGCTGCGATCCACCTCCTCAGCTCTTCATGCTCACGGCCGTCCAGTTCCGGCAGCAGCTGCTTCCCCAGATTTTCCTCTTCCGCCGTGGCAGCGTCGCTGCTCTCCTCCCTTGGGACAACAGGCAGCTCCTGGTTCTCCTGCGGGACCTCCAGAGTGCTCGGCTCTTCTGAAAAAGCAACAACATCCCCAGGATGACGATGGCAGCCTTCCCACAGCCTGTTGCTGCAGACACCCACCCACCAGCTCCACAGCCCCCACACTCACCCTCGCTGATCCCCGTGAGCACATGGCCCATTTCCACGTTGTCGTCCACAATGTCAGTGCTCGCTGTCGCTCCTGGGAAAGGAAGAAAACCCCCAGCAGGGCCATGCCAGCTGTTGCTCACCCACTCAGTGCAGACACCCTCGTGCCAGTTCTCCATTGCCCACACTCACCCTCGCTGATCCAGGTGAGCAGATCCTCGACGTCTGCGAAGCCATCCGCAGGATCTGCGCCAGTCGTTGCATCTGGAAAAAGGAAGAAAATGCCCAGCGGGGCAACGCCAGCTTTCCCGCAGCCCCGCGCAGCAGACAGCCTGCCTCCTGCCCTGCAGCCCCTGAACTCACCGCCTGATTGCAGCGTGGCTGCGCTGCAGGTAAGCGGAGCCGTGGCGGGGTGGGGGCACACGTCGATGGGCGCTGGGTGCCCCTGGTCCTCCGAGAGCAGCACGGCGCCTTGGAAGGGCTCCATCGGCGGCTGCCAGGTGGCGGGCAGGGTGCAGGGCACGGGGAGCACCTGCTCCTGCAGGGAGGGTACCTGCAAAAGAACTGGGGGGGGGCCGGGGCGGCCGGGGGCCTGCGGCAGGCAGGTGCCTGCAGGCTGCGGGGGCTCCGCGTGGAGGGGCACGGCCCCGGGCCACAGCCCCATCGGCTGCTGGGGTGGCAGCGTCCCTGTAGGCAGGGGACGTCCTGAGCAGGGAGCAGGGGCGGGGGGGGGAACCGTCCCTGGGTGCAGCCCCCCAGGTAGGAGCAGCAGCACCGGTAAGCGCAGCCCCGCGGTTGGGGTCAGGCCCACGGGTGGCAGCTGAGCCAGGGTTGGGGGCGGCCCCCCGGGTGGGAGCTGCGCTGCCTGTCCCCAGGCACCTGGGAGCCTGGGCCAAACAGAGGGCCGAGGTGCCAGGGGGGTGGCGGTGGGGACAGGGAAGGGTTGGGGGGGTACCGGCATCGGTCCGCGGATGGTGGGCTGCATCCAGGCGGGGTCCGGTGGCGGCACAGTCGCAAGAAGGAAAATGGCGTCGGGTGTCAGAGGCACCGTCAGCGCTCCTCGAGGGAATCTCTCTGTGGGGAAATGCCAGAAGGGGCGCTGGGCTGAGAGCCGGGGCACGGGAGTGGGAACTGGGGTGCTGGGGTGAGATGTGGGGTCACAGGGGTTGGATTTGGGTCACAGGGCTGAGATGTGGGGCGCTGGGGTCAGGTGGAGCGTCAGAGCAGGGGGAGCTGCTGCCTCACCTGCCATGACAGCTGGAGAGTGGCAGTTGGGGGAGCCCCTCCCCCCAGGGGTGACCGTTGGGCTCAGCCCCTTTCCCCCCGGCTTGCCATGCTTTCACTTTTCGTACCCAGACATCCTTCCCATCCCCATCGTTTCCCATCCCCAGGATCAGTGACCATCGCCATGGGCATTTTGCAGCCCACTGCTCTTCCTTGCCAATCTCTGCCCGTCCCAGTGGGGATTTGCCATCCCTGCAGTGCGTTCTGCCCCCAGCAATGCTTTCCCCTCCCACTAAGGATATCCCATCCCAGTCATTTCCGGTCGTCACCACCCAAAATCATTTCTATCCAGCCTATGGCTAAGGGCTTCAGCTGCCAGCATTAATTACCACTTCTTGAAAGTGGTGGCAGCCGTGCTAGGCCAATTAGGCAGGTGACAGAGAGAGTGGAGAGGTGCTGGAACAGCTGCCCAGAGAGGCTGTGGATGCCCCTTCCCTGGAGGTGTTCAAGGCCAGACTGAATGAGGCCCTGGGCAGCCTGGTCTGGTATCACAGAATCACAGCATCACAGAATTGAAGGGGTTGGAAGGGAGCTGCAGAGCTCATGGAGTCCAACCCCCTGCCAAAGCCGTTCCTACAGCAGGGCGCACAGGTCGGCATCCAGGCAGGTCTGGAACATCTGCAGAGCAGGAGACTCCACCACCATGTATGGAATGGAGGTTGGTGGCCCTGCATGTGGCAGGGGGTTGGAGCTTCGTGATCCTTGAGGTCCCTTCCTTCCAACCCTGGCCATTCTGTGATTCTGTGCCAGCGCTTGATGCAAAGGTTGTTCTTGGAGGGAGAGCAGGAGCTTCTAAAGCCGCTGTGGAAACAACAGAAGAGAGCTTTTGCTGCACTGCTGCTGAGCGCCCTTCTGCACACACAGAACATTACAATGCTGTTGTGTTTTTGTGTAAGACTTCTGTGTGTGCCGTATTGTAACCAGCTTCCCCTCTGCTGGTATTTGTCTCTGCAAGAGGGATGACTTAGCCCTGCTCACTGACCTGCTCTTCCTCTCTCTTCTCCCCACCCTCTCCCTGCTCCCTTGGTGCAGCTTTTGCTCCTGGACGAACGGAATTGATGAGGAATGGCTGCGGATACGAGGAACTTGAAGGAATCCACCTTGTTCAGACCAGGTAACGCCACGTTTTCTCCCCCAGCATCGTTTCACAGCCCATGTCGCTCTGTGTTTAGCAACAGAGCCTCATAAAACTTTGGTGTGACTGTTCTCTGTGTCGTGTGTTGGATTTTTCCTCTTCCCCCCTGGCTCAGCCCTCAGAAGATGCTGTCTGCCCCAGTTTCTGCAGAGCTTCACACTGTGGGCCAGGGGCACAAGCACTCATGTGTGCGCCTGACGACTGCAGGGAGCTCATGTGAGCGCAGCAGAGACGCAAGCAGAGGAAATCCGTGGCAGGATTTTCTGTGGAGTGCTGTGAAAGGATGCTGTGGATTTGAGAGCTGACTTCAAGTCTGCAGGCATCTTCCTGCAGAGGAGCTGGGGTAAAGGTGAGGCAAGGAAAGCTGTGGTAGGAGGCTGAGGTGTAGGAAGAGCAACGTCTTCCATTGATACCAACTCCTGCTGTTCACTTTTTGACTTGGAATGCGTGCTTTTCTAATCAAGAACAAACTCCTTGTGCAGCTTGTGAATGAATTCATTCCCTCCTGTTACTGTCTGGTGTTCTTCTCTACACGGAGCTGCAATTGAAATGGACACCTCTGGTCTGATTGCCAGCCCCGTCCCGCATGCTCAGATCAGCCAAGTTTGCAAGGCCTGGCTCTTGGTGGGTGAGTTGTGCCCCAGGTCAGAGAGTTGGCTCTTCTTGGCTTTGAGTTGTGTTTTCCAGTTGCATGCTGTGCTGTTCCTGTTGCGTTGACCTCTTGAGCTGCAGCCCTGACTGGGGATCCAAGTAGACTGACACAGAAGGAATGGTTGAGATCTATGTGAGCTTGGATTGGAAATGCAGTGCCAAGGGCTGCACAAATGTGGGACGGTTCTGAGTGTAAGGAAAGGCATCTGCTGGGTGAGGGCTTTGCTGGCTGAGCGTCACCCTGCTGAACAGCAGGCAGCTGTTGTCTTTGCAGACAGCCACATCCACGGGGATTGGAAGCTTCCTCTGCCTTGCAGCTCTTGGCTGCTGCTCTGAGAGTGGAGCTTCTTGCCCGGAGAGAACCAGCAGCAGAAAGGATCCCATGTGTGGCTTCTGAGCCCTTTCAGACCAACCAGCTGGATTCTCGTGGCTGTGACCTGGGTTTGCAGTTCACCCAGCAGGCTTTGCCCAAAGCAGGATGAGCTGTGGGCACAGCGTCCAGCAGTGGAAGCGACCAACAGCTGGAGACAGCAGCAGCCTGAGCGGAAAGCGGCGCCCTTGGGGGAAATCCTCACTGAACAAAGGCCCAGAAGAGGAGAGCAGAGCAGCTTGTCCCTGCGTTCACACAGTCAGGTTTTCCTTTCTCACCTGACTGTTACCCCTCAGGTGCCTACAGCTGTGTGATGTGCTCTGCAGGCAGTGCTGCTGTTCTGCATTTAACCTTGTCTTCTGTCTTCTTCTGAAGTTTAGAGGCAACCTGAATTTCTACAGCCCTGAGCTTTGTGCCACAAGAGCCTTCCGGCTTCTTTTTGTGATGTGAGACTGTGTTGTGTCTACTCTACGTCAGGCTCTTTTTCCCTTTTCATTTTCAGCTAGGAAAATTCATTTCTGGGCCAGGAGAAGAAGAAATGCAGCAATCTTCCCTGCACTGCTCAGTTGGCCTGAGTTGCCAAGTGCTCCTATTTTTCTTGCACCCTTCAATTCCAAGTCCATATTTCCCCCAAAGCAAAAGAATTCAGAGGTAACCACCTACAGTTCAGTGATTTCAGTATTTATTTCTGACTGTGGCAATTCCTTCAGTTCAGAAGTCACACTTAATTTACGGCGCCTGCTTTAATTCTGACCAAGGTTGCAGTGGCAGCTGGCTTCCCAAGGCTGCAGTACGTGCTGGTGGCACAGCCGTGGGCTTCTGCATTTGTGCTGATCCCACGTTTCCTTTCTCTGTCTCGCAGGTCAGCTGGCGCTGGAAGTGGACGGCATCCAGTGTGAATGGAGGTCAGTGCAGGAGAAGCTGCTGGGAGGAAGGAAGTGCAGGCTGATGGACGCTGACGCATCGCCCGGCACGGCACCAGAGGAGGCAGCAGTGATGCTGGGGGGCAGCTGCAGAAGAACATGAGGAGCTGCTCAGCAGGAAGGCACAGACCCTGCAGAAAGCTGCAGCAGACTCAGAGCACGCGGGGATGCCCAGGAGGAAATGCAGGCCCAGCGTTTGAGCAGCGCCTGGCCACGGAGTGCTGCGGCCCAAGAACAGAGCTGTTCTGCCTTTGCCCAGATGGCTTTTCAAGATGGACTTTGTCTGTCCTCACAAAAACCAGGGGGCTGACTCATCCAAATGCTGGCTGATTGCTTGGAAGCCCAAAATCCTTCTGGCCTCCGATGTGGGGGCAACATCTCCTGGGTCTGATCATGCAGTGCCTGAGCGAGAGGATGACCCAGGCTGATTACACAGGAGTCATCTTAATTTCTCTGTTCTGTTACTTCAGATAACCCCACTGGGTGGCCGTCGTGTTGTTTTCTTAAAATTTGGTACCAGCCCTGGTGGCTTTGGGCCAGAGCCCCAAAAGCTGCATCCAGCCCAGGGGCTCACAGCCACAGCTCCAGTTAGAGAGGCTGGCACCAGCCCAAGGGCCAAAAAGAACAGCCCAAAAGGTGGGATCCAGCCCAGGGGCTCACAGCCACAGCCCAGCTGGAGAGGCCGGCACCGGCCCAGGGGCCGAAAGCTCCAGACAGCACTGGGGAGGCCAGCACTGCCCTGGGACCGAGATGCTGGCGCTGGGTTTTGTTTTCTACTGGTTCCTATGGGACCCCAGTGACCACTCTGAGGCCTTCCTGGTTTTTATTGGGCTGCACTAAAGTCAGTTGACTTCTCTTATGTTACTTTTAGGAAGTATTACTGTTCAGAAAGGGTGGTCAGGCACTGCAATGGATGCCCAGGGAGGTGGTGGAGTCACCGAGCCTGGGGGTGTTCAAGGAAAGGCTGGATGTTGTGTTGAGGGACGTGGTTCAGTGGGAGCTGTTGGGAATGGGGGAACGGTTGGACCGGATGAGCTTGGAGGTCTTTTCCAACCTTGGGGATTCTATGATTCTATGATTCCATGACTTTACTTCAATTCACCCCATGGGTGACCCCGGTGTTGGTCTCCTCAAATTTGGATCTGGGAGGTGACCACTCCTTCGCCTATGATGCAAGCACAGCGGTGATGCAGGCACTCGCTGAGGTCACAGTGGTTGCCGGGCTGGGAGCGTTTGTGTCCCAGCTGGGAGCAGAGCTGGTGCTCTGGTGAGCGTGGTGCACACCGAGACTGAGCTCTGTGCTGTTATTGAGAGATCTTCCTTTAGAGCCCACTGCGAGCAGCGCTGCGGCGTTGTGCGTCAGCTAGGCATCGCTCCGGCTGGGCAGGCTGACCAGGTGAGCTGGGTTGGTGCTGGGTGGTTGGCAGGGGGTATCTCAGCTGAAAAGCTGGGCTGGGGAGGAGTTGCCAGGTCAAACGGTGCCCTTCTGAATAACGGCTGTTTCCAGGGAAAATGGGTTCTTGTTCAGATTCCATCCCACGTTTCAATGAGGATGATGAAATGGCATCCCCTCCCCTGGAGAATTGCTGCCGGGCAATTTGTGGGGGAAAAGGGGACCTGGGGGGGACCTGGGGGCACTTGCTGACAGAAGCCATGGCAGTCAGGCTCCAGCTGCAGCTAGGGATGGGCTGGTTGTTGCAGCCAGCTGATTTCCAAGCACTGCCTTCCTCAGGAGATGCCATTGCATGGCAGAAGAAAGCTGGGAAAATGCTTCTTCCTCGTGATTTTTCACTTGTTGATGCTTTCTGTAGGGCTCCTCGGGGATCGAGGCAGCTGAACGAGTGAAGCCAGCTCCTCCCAAGAGCGAGGGAGGTGTGGAGAGAACCCTCACACCTTGGGCTTCCTCTGACACTTCAGCCATCATGTCTCAGCAAGGAGATGACCGTGGTTCCAATTCCTCCTCTGTGAGAGCAAAGGTATGCCCGGCTTTCTTTTGCGTGGTGTTTCTTCCTTTTTCTCATGTTTAAGGGAAGGGGTGCAGCAGGAGGAGCCCTACCGTTCCTTTGGGACCTCAAAAACCAGCTGGGTTTTGCGCTCACTACTGTCAGCCCGGGCCGATGACGTGGACGTGGCTCAGGCTGTGTTTTCCCCTAGTGCTAATTGATCTCTCAGCACTCTGATACCCCACCTCTGGCACGATCAGGAACCTCTCTGCAAACCTTGGCTGCCCGTCCCCACCGACGTTTCTTCCTTTCTCTCCTCAGAAGCAGCGCGGCGCGGTTCCCCGCGGTCGGGAGCAGCAGCCAGCAGGCTGCCAGAGATCCAGCAGCGCCTGGCGGCGCACAGAGGGACGCGATGGGGACGGGCCGTCCTCACTGCCAAGCAAAAGTGAGTTTCTGCAGTCCTCTGCCACAAAGGATGGAGGAATGAATGCTGAGTGTTACTCCTGAGTGCAGTGCTGCAGGGGATGTCCAGTAAGGCACTGTAGAAGCGTTGGAGAGCCCGGCAGCGGCAGCTGATGGCAGCAGCGCGACAGAAGTCTGCACATCAATGCTTAGAGTCGGCTGAATTCCTTTCAGAGCCAAAAAATGTGTCTCAACTTTTGTACCTCATAGCGTTGTGTTTGGCGATGCACCTCTGCTCTGCTGAATGTAGAGCCGTCGGGCAGACCGGGGTTCTGCTGCCATCTGAGGAAGAATGAGGCTTTGGGGTTTTTGTTGTTTTGGGGGTGGATTTGGGCTGACAGGACAATACTTCTGTTAAACCAGCAAATTGTATTTTGTTGTAGGGACAGAGCCTGCGCGTCCGTGGAACGGTGCTGGGCAAGGGGGGAAACGGAAAGCCTCCTCTGGTAAGAAGCTCCTGTGAGCTGTGCTGTGGCTCTGCCTCTGAATGGGGCTGCATGCAGGGCTGTGTGTGATGGAGGAGGGAGGAAAGAGCGCTGCACGTCTGTGCTGCCTGCAGAAGTGGCACAGTGTTGGATCAGCAGAAAGGCAACTGGAAGCAACTGTGCTTCAAGACCAGAACTCTGTGCCTGACTGTGCTGAAGTCTTCCTCCAAAGAGCTGCTCTTCATGCCTTTCTTGTTTCCTTTCTGTCAGAAGCTGATGCCAGTGGCCTTCCTGCGAAGCGCAGCCTTGCGGAAAGGCAGGGGGGAGCTGCAGACCATGACGTGGCACCCAAGAGAGGTACAGCGACACAGCAGGCATCTGGGTTTGGTGCACAGACTTTCCAACTAGGCTTTCTGTCCTTCCTGGGACTGTTCTCAGTGCGTGTTGCTTGGGGCCTCAATCCCTGGGATTTACAGTTCCCTTTCCTGTGCTGATTTGAAACACAAACCCACGCTTCACCCGCGATCCTAAGATCCGTGACCACTCCAGATGAGATGTCCCAGCACTGTGGCCCATTCTGCAGACTGAAAGCAGTATCGCACTCTCGTATCTTCTTGCTTCTCCTTTCTTGCCAGAGAGAGGTGCTGAGCCCGCTGCCAAGATCTACATGAAAGCGGTGCAGGAGGTCCTTTCTGAGAGAGCTCGTCTCCAGGCTGGAGGGCTTCCCACAGCAGCAGGTCCCAGCTCAGGGAGAAGACCTTCCCCTGCTGTGTGCCCCCGCTCTGTCTCCAAGCCCCTGGCTGGAGGCAAACGCAAGGGCTTGGAAGCAGAGCAGCAAACAGCAGCGCAGCTGCCTGCGAACAAAAGAGCGAGGGCTGAGAGCGGCGGCAGCGTGCCGGCTCCAGCAGCACAGCCTGGGCCTGCTGCAGCACAGAGCTCCAAGCTCAGAGGTAAGGAGGTGCTGTGGTACCACCCTGCAGGGCAGTGCTGCCCTTATCAAACACTGAAGTTGCACAGGGTTTGCTTTGCTTTTTCCTTCTCTGCAGAGGGGGAAAAGAGTCGAAGCCTACGAAGGCCCAAGGCAGTGAGGTGCCATGTAACCCCGTCTCTTTCCGTTCCCTCCATGGTGGCCTTCTGCACCTTTCCACTGGAAATGTCATTCACTGAGAGGCTTCCAATTTCCTTTGTCTTTTTCCTGACATCTGTTTTTATGGTACCCGCGTTTCTGCAGTTTTGCTGCAGACAAAATGAATTCAGTTTTATTCTCGCTTTACAGCAAGAAGACAACAAAGAGAGAGAAGAGTGGAACTGAAGAAGGCTGCTCTGAGAGCTGCCGCTGCACGAGCAGAGGTGAGTCCTTGGTGAGCGCAGACACGGCTCTTGCTGTGCTCAGCGCCTCCGTCTGTCAGACGTGACAGATATTGCAGAATCCCAGGGCAAGCAGTGTAATAGAAAAACACCCAGCTGTGTGTTTGAGGAAATCAGCCGTCAGTGAGGGCTGCCCAGGGGAGCTTGGATGCCTTTAGCTTGAGAAGGGCATGTTGGTAACGGCCGGAGGGTTTTGCTGCCATAAAGAGCCTTGCCATGTCGGGCACTGCGACCTTGGAAACCTCGTTCCCCCAGCAGAGCATGAATCTTAGCATAGGCAGCTGCTGTGGGAAGTAACGCCAGTGACCCGAATGGCAGGAACGTGCTGTGCTGCATGGGGCCGTTCTGGAAGCGCACTGATCAGCCTTGCTTAGGGAGATCTGCCCAGATTGCTCCTGTCCTATCTCTAACTTGCCTCGTTTCCTTCCAGCGCTCCGCCATGAACAGCCTGGTGGAGATGATGCAGAAGCTGCAGCTGAACGACTGAGAGGACGAGCATCAGCAGGCAGCGCTGCAGCGCACAGCATTACAGGGCAGCAGCGTTCTGAGTGCCGCCAACTCGGCACCACGAGTTTGGTTGTAGTCAATAAAAATTAGAGATCGACACAGAGCGCACGGCCTGATTTGTCCCGCGGCATTCCATCAGCTGCTGCACCACTACTGGTCCAGAGTAGAACCTCTGCAGCTTCGGAGCTCCAAGCCGCCATCCTGGCACGCTTTTTGGAGGCAGTGCTCCAAGCTCTGGGCTGTAATACCCCTGACAGTGAAAACACAACTTGCATTTTAACGCGACACTGCTGTGCTTTGTACCAAATCAGTGCTCCTTGGGTCTCTGAGGTAGGACAGGGTGAAGGGGAGCAGCGTGAAGCTGTGTGCAGGAAATCTGAGGGTGGGAGGGCACTGCCAAGCCCAGCTGGAGCATCTCTGTGCAGTTTTGCCTTCCTGGGAGGAACCCAGAGCTTCCCGGTAGTTTTCTGCTCCTGTACTGCAGTGTGAGCATAAGGCTCTGCTGCCTCCTTCTTCTGGAAGATCCTCTGCTGCCATGGACGTCTGACACAGGCACCTGTCCTTTTCTGTTTGTTTTTTAATCAGGACACATTATGCCTGTTGTGTTTGCTGCACGTTACTTACCAAAGTCACCACGAAAGGGTTTTGATTTTCCTGCAGTCAGATTTGCTCTCACGTAACAAGCTTCTATAGCAGAGTCCATCTGACTTTTGAAATTCTTTTGTTGAGGTTCAAGACATTCTAGTCTTTATAGTTTATAGTCTTTATAGCACCACCCTTCCCTCCTGCTTATAAGTTCCCATTTAATTACTGGAAGGCCACATCAGGTTTCCCCAGAGCATTCCCTTCTCCAGGCTGAACGAGCCCAGCTCTCACTGCTGGCTCAGGTGAAGTTTTTCATCCACCAGGATGCTGAAATCCTTCTCAGCAGGGCCGCCCTCCATGAGTTCTTCTCCCAGCCTGCACACATATCTGGGGTTGCCCCGACCCAGGTGCAACGCCCTACACTTGACCTGGCTGGATCTCGTTAGGTTCACACAGAATCCCAGAATCACAAGGTTGGAAACGAGCTGCAAGATCATCCAGTCCAACCACCCTCCCATTCCTATCGGTACCACAAGCACTAAACCACATCTCGTAGCTCCTTCACGTGCTCCCTGCCAGATGGAGATGAAACAGCTTTGTGAAGAAACGAAAGAACCTTGAGAGCAACACGAGTTCATTCAGGCTGGACGTTAGGAAAAACTCCTCCAAAAGAGTGGTTGGGCCCTGGACAGGCTGCCCAGGGAGGGACTGCAGTCAGATTCCCTGGAGGCGTTCAGGAAATGTTGAGGTGTGCGTATGGGAACTGCTAAGTCACGGCCTGAACCTCTGAGTGATCACCGGAGGCGAGCCGTGAGCCAGGCAGAGGAGCACAGGGAAGGCAATTTGCTGTGCTGCTCTCCTGCACCTATTCACCAGGACAGGTTGGGGATGAGGTGCTGGAGGGGAGCTCTGCGCAGAGGGACCTGGGTGTCGTGGGGGACGACAGGTCGGCCATGAGCCAGCAATGTGCCCTCGTGGCCAAGAGGGCCAACGGCATCCTGGGCTGCATTGCACAGAGCGTGGCCAGCAGGTGGAGGGAGGCGATCCTCCCCCTCTGCTCTGCCCTGTGAGGCCTCATCTGCAGCACTGCGTCCAGTGCTGGGCTGCCCAGCACAAAACAGACAGGGATCTCTTGGGAAGAGTCCAGCGCAGGGCCAAAAGATGGGGAGGGGCCTGGAGCATCTCTGCTATGGAGAAAGGCTGAGTGAGCTGGGTCTGTTCAGCCTGGAGAAAAGAAGGCTGAGAGGGGAGCTGATCCAGGTCTGTAAATATCTGAGGTGTGGGGGGCAGAATGGCGAGGCCGGACTCTTTTCAGTGGGGAGTGGAGACAGGACGAGGGGAAACAGCGGAAACTGCAGCATAGGAAGTTGTGCAGCAATGTGCGAAGGAACGGCTGTGCAGTGAGGGGAGGAGCAATGGAACAGGCTGCAGGGAGGGGGGGAGTCTGTGGGTCCCAATGTGTCTCTATGGGTCCCAATGTGTCTCTATGGGTCCCAATATGTCTCTATGGGTCTCAGTGTGTCTCTATGGGTCCCAACGTGTCTCTGTGGGCCTCAACGTGTCTCTATGGGTCTCAATGTGTCTCTATGGGTCTCAACATGTCTCTATGGGTCCCAACGTGTCTCTATGGGTCTCAATGTGTCTCTATGGGTCCCAATGTGTCTCTATGGGTCCCAATGTGTCTCTATGGGTCCCAACGTGTCTCTATGGGTCCCAATGCGTCTCTATGGGTCTCAATGTGTCTCTATGGGTCCCAATGGGTCCCAATGTGTCTCTATGGGTCTCAACATGTCTCTATGGGTCCCACTGTTCACTGCAGCAGCTGCCCAGGGAGGTGGTGGAGTCTCCTGCTCTGCAGATGTTCCAGACCTGCCTGGATGCCGAGCTGTGCGCCCTGCTGTAGGAACGGCTTTGGCAGGGGGTTGGACTCCATGAGCTCTGCAGCTCCCTTCCAACCCCTACAATTCTGTGATGCTGTGATTCTATGGGTCCCAACATGTCTCTATGGGTCCCAACGTGTCTCTATGGGTCCCAATGTGTCTCAATGTGGGGGTAAACCTTTAGTTGTTCTCTTTTTGTTATCACAGCCTGCTTCGTCAAGCTCTCTTGTTTATCTCATGATTATAATATTTTAATATTCATTGATTACACAGCGTGGCACTGGGGAAGATGAGTGATGCGCAACGCGTTCCTTTGGAGTCGTTTCAGAACGGCATTTCGCTTAATTGTGAACCAGGCAGGGGGTGCAGAACAAACAGGGGCAAAACCGAGTGCAGAGAGGATTGTGGAGCAGGGAGCTGAGGAACGCAGCCTCGTCTCCTCCTGCCCCAGGCGCTGGTGCTCACGAATTGGTTCAGGCTGTGACTTGGGAATCCCTGCAAGTCACAGTAACGAGCAATTGGGGCGGGCGATGTGATAACAGCTTCTTGGAAACGGCCGTGATCTTCCCTCCTGTTCTACTTGTAACATCACGATAATCTCCGCCTGACCTGGCGCAAGGCCTTTCTTGTATTTTCTTCCATCTCTTTCCCTGTGGTCCAACAGCCAATGGGTTGCTGTACAAGAAGAGAAACTCAAAACAACAGGGCAGTTCTTCTCCTGGATGCAGACCCTGGGGGAGGTTTAAGGTCAGAGCGCTGAGGGCAGGCAGCCAATGCTCTGCTTCTCTTTACCCCTTCCCTACAAGGCGCCCAGCTGCAGTGTCCTGCTCCCAGCACCTCCCCAAACCCCTTCTATTCCCACCAGGGATGTAAAGGAGAGCGAGTTGGAAGGAAGAAGTCTCCCCTCTGGCCCCACACTTAGCGACGCCTTTCACATGCTGCGAAATCGTGGGCTTTGCTCTGCTCTGCGTCACCTGAAGAGAGCATTGCATTGGAAAAGGAGGATCTCGGGGTCCCAGGGCTCTGGGGAGTTTGGCCGCCCCATCTGTCAGAGCCAAGGGGTTTTGGGGGGAGTCCCCATCGTCCCTCTTCAAGGAGACGGCAACGAGTCGCCCCTATTATGAGAGCAGAGGAGGTTCTACTCCATGTAAACCTGAGGCCGAGATTCAGACACAAAGGGTGGATGTCAGCCCGTCCACTTTATTACGAGTGCTGGTCGTTGGGAGAGATGGGGAAGGCAAGATGGGCAATGTGCTGGGCTGCAGGCCTAAAAGGGGGGGGGGGAAGGGTTTGGGACCCTAACCCTAACCCTAACCCCCCCAACCCCATAACCCCCCCCAGACTCCCAAAACTCTGCAGGATGGGGGGGGTGAGCAGGGCCGTCCCATCGCTGTCCTTCATACTGTCGGTGTCCCTTCTCCCATCGCCGTCCCCCGCCCCACTGATGTCCCTCGTGTCACTCAGTGCCCCACTGCCACCCCTACCCCTCCACCCTGCCCGTGTCCCCCATCCTATCGATGCTCGTTGATGTCCTTTACCCCACTGATGCTCCTGCTCCCCATCACGTCCCATTCAGCCCCTCGTGCCATCCATGTCCAATTGATGTCCCATCCGTGTCCCATCTGCATCCCATTCGTGTCCCATTCGTACCCCATCCACATCCCATCCATGTCCAATTGATGTCCCAACTGTGTCCCATCCGTGTCCCATTCACATCCCATCCATACCCCATCCATGTCCCGTCTGCATCCCATCCGTGTCCCCTTCCCCCCCATC
>NW_027638936.1:0-13423 GCF_951394365.1 Tetrao urogallus
GGGTCCAAAGAACCCCAAAAAGGGCCCCAAAATCCCTAAAAAGGCTGAAATTGCCCCAAAATGGAGCCCAAAAACCCCAAAAAGGGCCCCAAAAAATCCCAAAAGGGTCCAAAGATCCCAAAAAAGGGCCCAAAAAACCCCAAAAAGGGCCCCCAAAAAACCTAAAGGGGTGCAAAAACCCCATAAAGGGCACCAAGTATCCCCAAAACGGCCCAAATTGCCCCAAAATGGAGCCCAGAAACCCCAAAAAGGGCAGAAATTGCCCCAAAAAGGGCCCCCAAAATCCCAAAAGGGTCCAAAAAACCCCAAAAAGGGCCCCGAAAACCCCAAAAAGGGCAGAAATTGCCCCAAAATGGAGCCCAAAAACCCCAAAAAGGGCCCCCAAAATCCCAAAAGGGTCCAAAGAACCCCAAAAAGGGCCCCAAAATCCCTAAAAGGGCTGAAATTGCCCCAAAATGGAGCCTAAAAACCCCAAAAAGGGCCGAAATTGCCCCAAAAAGGGCCCAAAAAACCTAAAACGGTCCAAAGAACCCCAAAAAGGGCCCCAGAAACCCCAAAAGGGCCCAAATTGCCCCAAAATGGAGCCCAGAAACCCCAAAAAGGGCAGAAATTGCCCCAAAAAGGGCCCCCAAAATCCCAAAAGGGTCCAAAAAACTCTAAGAGGGCCCAAAAACCCCAAAAAGGGCAGAAATTGCCCCCAAAAGGCCCCCAAAATCCCAAAAGGGCCCCCAAAAACCTCAAAAAGGGCCCCCAAAAACCTTAAAGGGGCCCCAAAATCCCTAAAACGAGCCCAAATGTTCCCCGACCCCAAATGACCCCAATGACCCCAAATAACCCCAATGACCCCAATGACCTCAAATAACCCCAAACCTTCACATGACCCCAAACCCCAAATGACCCCAATGACCCCAATGACCTTAAATAACCCCAAATGTCCCCAATGACCCCAAATGACCCCAAACCTTCACATGACCCCAAACGCCAACTAACCCCAAATGACCCCAATGACCCCAAATAATCCCAATGACCTCAAATAACCCCAAATGACCCCAGTGACCCCAAATGACCCCAATGACCCCAAACCTTCACATGACCCCAAACCCCAACTAACCCCACATGACCCCAAATGACCCCAATGACCCCAAATAACCTCAAATGACCCCAATGACCTCAAATAACCCCAAATGACCCCAATGACCCCAAACCTTCACATGACCCCAAACCCCAACTAACCCCAAATGACCCCAAATGACCCCAATGACCCCAAATAATCTCAAATGACCCCAATGACCTCAAATAACCCCAAATGACCCCAATGACCCCAAATGACCCCAAACCTTCACATGACCACTAACCCCAACTAACCCCAAATGACCCCAATGATCCCAAATAACCCCAATGACCCCAATGACCTCAAATAACCCCAAATTACCCCAGTGACTCCCAAATGACCCCCAAATGACCCCAATGACCCCAAACCTTCACATGACCCCAAACCCCAAATAACCCCAAATGACCCCAATGACCTTAAATAACCCCAAATGACTCCAATGACCCCAATGACCCCAAACCTTCACATGACCCCAAACCCCATCTAGCCCCAAATGACCCCAATGACCCCAAATAACCCCAATGACCTCAAATAACCCCAAATGACCCCAGTGACCCCCAAATGACCCCAATGACCCCAAACCTTCACATGACCCCAAACCCCAACTAACCCCAAATGACCCCAAATGACCCCAATGATCTCAAATAACTTCAACTGACCCCAATGACCTTAAATAACCCCAAATGACCCCCAAATGACCCCAATGACCCCAAACCTTCACATGACCCCAAACGCCAACTAACCCCAAATGACCCCCAAATGACCCCAAATAACCTCAAATGACCCCAAATGACCTTAAATAACCCCAAATGACCCCAAATCTTCACATGACCCCAACTAACCTCAAATAACCCCAGTGACCCCAAATGACCTCAAATGACCCCAGTGACCCCAAATGACCCCCAAACCGACCCGTGGACCCCAATGACCCCGAATTGTCACGTGACCCCTCAGCCCCTCCTCCCCCCCCCCCAAACCTGACTGTAAAGAACCGAAAACCCCAAATAAACCCCAAATGACCCCAAAGTCTCTGTGTCTGTCTTCATTATAGCTCCGCCCCTTCATGCAAGCCCCTCCCCCTAAACCACGCCCCCTTCCTACAAGCCCAGCCCCTCAACCTAAACCACGCCCCCTATTCCAGCCCCGCCCCTTCCCCAAACCACGCCCCCTTATTATAGCCCACCCAATCCCAATAACCACGCCCCTTCTGTAACCCCGCCCCTTTCCTCAAGCATGCTGGAAGCCACGCCCACTTCCTCATAGCCCCGCCCCTTCTCCAAGCCTCGCCTTTTTCCCGATCCCTTCCAAACCCCGCCCTCTCCACCAACCCTGCCCAATCAAAACGTTCGTTTCCATAACCCCGCCCCTTACCGAAACCCTGCTCATGACCAAGCCCCGCCCACTTTCAATTGCCCCGCCCCTACCTCAATCCCCACCCATTTTCCTAATCGCTCTCAAGCCCCGCCCCCCACTAAATCCACCCAATCAGCACCTCCCCTTACCCTAACCACGCCCACTTCTCCATAGCCCCGCCCCTTCCACCGTCCCCATCATTTCCCTAACCCCTCTCAAGCCCCGCCCCCTCTGCTAACTTCCTCCAAACCCCGCCCATTGCACCCAAGCCCCGCCCCTAAATCTCGCCCCTCCATCTAAACCCCGCCCCCTTTTCTCCTCTCCCCCTCCCGCCATTCATTCCCCTTCATTGCCCACACCCGCAATGGCGCCGCTCTCTTCCACTTCCTGACGTCACTTCCGCCCTTCCTCTCCTCCCTCCGCCGCTGTTCCCTCGGCTCCGCCCCTCCCTCCGCGGCTGTTCCTCCCCGTGCCGCTCCCCCCCCCGCGGCGCTGCGTCTGCCCTCAGCCGCAGCCATGGAGGTGGTGAATCAGGTACGAAAATCTTTCCCCCCCCCCCCCGTTTCGAGCTCGGGGGGGGGGCGTAGAGAGTGTAGCTTGCATGCACGGTGCGCACCGCAGAGGGGGGGCGATTGCACGCTGGTTGTTTTTTTGCAGTGATTTCCCCGCTTGCAACGAGGGGGGGGGGAACTTGGAAAGGGGGGGGTGGCGGATTGCAAAACGGGGGGGGCGGAGAGGGGCGGGGGGAGGGGGGGGGGGCGGCGGGGAGCGAGGGGGGCCTGGGGGTGGAAGGAGGGGCGGGGGGGTGAAAAGGGGGGTGGGCGGGGGGGGATTTTGTGCGCTCGAGGGGGGGGGGAAGGGGGGATGTGAACGGTTTTCCTCGTCGAAAAGGGATTTTTTGGCGTCGGGAGGGGCAGATTCGAATCCGGGGGGGTCGATTTACCCCGGGGGGGGTGGGTTGGTTCGGGTGGGGGTGGGCAATAAAACGAAAATTGGGGGGGGGGGGGGGGGGGGGAGGGGGTTAATGCCGCAGCATCGCTGTATGCAGGAAGGGGGGGGGGGGGGGGGAGTGATGCAGCATTGGGGGCGGGGGGTGACGTCACGGAGCGTCACGGTGACGTCACGATCTCTCTGCCCCCCCCCCCCCCCCCATTGCAGCTGGTGGCCGGGGGCAACTTCCGGGTGCTGAAGGAACCCCTGGGTTTCATCAAAGTGCTCGAGTGGGTGAGCAGCCCGAAAACGCCGGAATTCACCCCAAAATGGCAGCGATGCGGGGCACGAAGGACAGGAATTGCAGCCCAAATATCGGGAATTGCGGCCCGAAATGGAGAAATCCCATCCAAAGTGCAGGAATTGCGACCCAGAAAGCGGGAATTGCACCCCAAAATGGAGAAATCCAATTAAAAGTACAGGAATTGTGCCCCAAAATCGGGAATTCCATCCCAAAATGCAGGAATTCCACCCTAAAAATGGGGAATTCCACCCCAAAATGGAGAAATCCCATTCAAAGTGCAGGAATTGCGACCCAAAAATCAGGAATTCCAATCCAAAATGGGGAAATCCTATTAAAAATACAGGAATTGCGCCTCTAAAATCAGGAATTCCACCCCAAAAATCGGGAATTGTGCCCCCAAAATCGGGAATTCCATCCCAAAAATCAGGAATTGCACCCAAAATGGGGAAATGCCATTCAAAATGCAGGAATTGTGCCCCAAAATGGAGAAATCCTATTAAAAACACAGGAATTCTGACCCAGAAATTGGGAATTCCGACCCAAAATGGGAAAATCCTATTAAAAGTACAGGAATTGTGCCCAAAATTTGGGAATTCCACCCCAAAATGGAGAAATCCCATTCAAAGTGCAGGAATTGCGACCCAGAAAGCGGGAATTCCACCCCAAAATGGAGAAATCCAATTAAAAGTACAGGAATTGTGCCCCAAAATCAGGAATTCCATCCCAAAATGCAGGAATTCCACCCTAAAAATGGGGAATTGCACCCCAAAATGGAGAAATCCCATTCAAAGTGCAGGAATTGTGACCCAAAAATCAGGAATTCCAAACCAAAATGGGGAAATCCTATGAAAAATACAGGAATTGCGCCTCAAAAATCGGGAATTGTACCCCAAAAATGGGGAATTTCACCCCAAAATGGAGAAATCCCATTCAAAGTGCAGGAATTGTGCCCCAACAATCGGGAATTCCATCCCCAAAATCAGGAATTCCATCCCAAAATGGAGAAATCCCATTCAAAGTGCAGGAATTGTGACCCAGAAATTGGGAATTGCACCCCAAAATGGAGAAATCCAATTAAAAGTACAGGAATTGTGCCCCAAAATCGGGAATTCCATCCCAAAATGCAGGAATTCCACCCTAAAAATGGGGAATTCCACCCCAAAATGGAGAAATCCCATTCAAAGTGCAGGAATTGCGACCCAAAAATCGGGAATTGCACCCCAAAACGGAGAAATCCTATGAAAAATACAGGAATTACACCCCAAAATGGAGAAATCCTATTGAAAATACAGGAATTGCGCCCCAAAAATCGGGAATTGTACCCCCAAAATTGGGAATTTCACCCCAAAATGGAGAAATCCCATTCAAAGTGCAGGAATTGCGACCCAAAAATCAGGAATTCCAATCCAAAATGGAGAAATCCTATGAACAATACAGGAATTGCGACCCAAAAATCCGGAATTGTACCCCCAAAATTGGGAATTTCACCCCAAAATGGAGAAATCCTATTGAAAATGCAGGAATTCCGACCCCCAAAATCAGGAATTCCATCCCAAAATGGAGAAATCCCATTCAAAATGCAGGAATTGTGCCCCAAAATCGGGAATTGCGCCCCAAGAATGGGGAATTTCAACACAAAATGGAGAAATCCTATTAAAAATGCAAGAATTGTGCCCCCCAAATTGGGAATTCCATCCCCAAAATCAGGAATTCCATCCCAAAATGGAGAAATCCCACTCAAAAATCAGGAATTGTGCCCCAAAAACTGGGAATTGTGCCTAAGAAGTTGGGAATTGCACCCCAAAATGGAGAAATCCCATTCAAAATGCAGGAATTGTGCCCCTAAAATCAGGAATTCCACCCCAAAAATGGGGAATTGTGCCCCAAAATGGAGAAATCCTATTAAAAAAACAGGAATTGTGCCCCAAAAATCGGGAATTCCACCCCAAAATGGAGAAATCCTATGAAAAATAAAGGAAATTGCGCCCCAAAATGGAGAAATCCTGTTCAAAAATCGGGAATTGTGCCCCCAAAATCGGGAATTCCATCCCAAAAATCAGGAATTCCACCCTAAAAATGGGGAATTCCACCCCAAAATGGAGAAATCCTATTGAAAATACAGGAATTGCAGCCCAAAAATCGGGAATTGTGCCCCAAAAATTGGGAATTCCACTCCAAAAATCGGGAATTCCATCCCAAAATGGAGAAATCCCATTCAAAATGCAGGAATTGTGTCCCAAAAATCGGGAATTCCATCCCCAAAATCAGGAATTCCACCCTAAAAATGGGGAATTCCACCCCAAAATGGAGAAATCCTATTGAAAATACAGGAATTGCAGCCCAAAAATCGGGAATTGTGCCCCAAGAATTGGGAATTCCACTCCAAAAATCGGGAATTCCATCCCAAAATGGAGAAATCCCATTCAAAATGCAGGAATTGCGCCCCAAAATCGGGATTTGCGCCCCAGAAATGGAGAATTTCAACACAAAATGAAGAAATCCTATTAAAAATGCAAGAATTGTGCCCCAAAAATCTGGAATTCCATCCCAAAGATCAGGAATTCCATCCCAAAATGGAGAAATCCCATTCAAAGAGCAGGAATTGTGCCCCAAAAATCGGGAATTCCACCCCAAAATGGAGAAATCCTGTTCAAAAATCAGGAATTGTGCCCCAAAAATCCAGAATCCCATCCCAAAAATCGGGAATTCCATCTCAAAAATCAAGAATTGCACCCCGAAATGGGGAAATGCCATTCAAAATGCAGGAATTGTGCCCCAAAATGCAGGAATTGCAACCCAAAAATCAGGAATTCCATCCCAAAATGGAGAAATTCCACTCAAAAATCGGGAATTGCACCCCAAAAATCAGGAATCCCATCCCAAAAATCAGGAATTCCACCCTAAAAATGGGGAATTGCACCCCAAAATGGAGAAATCCCATTCAAAGTGCAGGAATTGTGACCCAAAAATCAGGAATTCCAAACCAAAATGGGGAAGTCCTATGAAAAATACAGGAATTGCGCCTCAAAAATCGGGAATTGTACCCCAAAAATCGGGAATTTCACCCCAAAATGGAGAAATCCCATTCAAAGTGCAGGAATTGTGCCCCAACAATCGGGAATTCCATCCCCAAAATCAGGAATTCCATCCCAAAATGGAGAAATCCCATTCAAAGTGCAGGAATTGTGACCCAGAAATTGGGAATTGCACCCCAAAATGGAGAAATCCAATTAAAAGTACAGGAATTGTGCCCCAAAATCAGGAATTCCATCCCAAAATGCAGGAATTCCACCCTAAAAATGGGGAATTCCACCCCAAAATGGAGAAATCCCATTCAAAGTGCAGGAATTGCGACCCAAAAATCGGGAATTGCACCCCAAAACGGAGAAATCCTATGAAAAATACAGGAATTACACCCCAAAATGGAGAAATCCTATTGAAAATACAGGAATTGCGCCCCAAAAATCGGGAATTGTACCCCCAAAATTGGGAATTTCACCCCAAAATGGAGAAATCCTATTGAAAATGCAGGAATTCCGACCCCCAAAATCAGGAATTCCATCCCAAAATGGAGAAATCCCATTCAAAATGCAGGAATTGTGCCCCAAAATCGGGAATTGCGCCCCAAGAATGGGGAATTTCAACACAAAATGGAGAAATCCTATTAAAAATGCAAGAATTGTGCCCCCCAAATTGGGAATTCCATCCCCAAAATCAGGAATTCCATCCCAAAATGGAGAAATCCCACTCAAAAATCAGGAATTGTGCCCCAAAAACTGGGAATTGTGCCTAAGAAGTTGGGAATTGCACCCCAAAATGGAGAAATCCCATTCAAAATGCAGGAATTGTGCCCCTAAAATCAGGAATTCCACCCCAAAAATGGGGAATTGTGCCCCAAAATGGAGAAATCCTATTAAAAAAACAGGAATTGTGCCCCAAAAATCGGGAATTCCACCCCAAAATGGAGAAATCCTATGAAAAATAAAGGAAATTGCGCCCCAAAATGGAGAAATCCTGTTCAAAAATCGGGAATTGTGCCCCCAAAATCGGGAATTCCATCCCAAAAATCAGGAATTCCACCCTAAAAATGGGGAATTCCACCCCAAAATGGAGAAATCCTATTGAAAATACAGGAATTGCAGCCCAAAAATCGGGAATTGTGCCCCAAAAATTGGGAATTCCACTCCAAAAATCGGGAATTCCATCCCAAAATGGAGAAATCCCATTCAAAATGCAGGAATTGTGTCCCAAAAATCGGGAATTCCATCCCCAAAATCAGGAATTCCACCCTAAAAATGGGGAATTCCACCCCAAAATGGAGAAATCCTATTGAAAATACAGGAATTGCAGCCCAAAAATCGGGAATTGTGCCCCAAGAATTGGGAATTCCACTCCAAAAATCGGGAATTCCATCCCAAAATGGAGAAATCCCATTCAAAATGCAGGAATTGCGCCCCAAAATCGGGATTTGCGCCCCAGAAATGGAGAATTTCAACACAAAATGAAGAAATCCTATTAAAAATGCAAGAATTGTGCCCCAAAAATCTGGAATTCCATCCCAAAGATCAGGAATTCCATCCCAAAATGGAGAAATCCCATTCAAAGAGCAGGAATTGTGCCCCAAAAATCGGGAATTCCACCCCAAAATGGAGAAATCCTGTTCAAAAATCAGGAATTGTGCCCCAAAAATCCAGAATCCCATCCCAAAAATCGGGAATTCCATCTCAAAAATCAAGAATTGCACCCCGAAATGGGGAAATGCCATTCAAAATGCAGGAATTGTGCCCCAAAATGCAGGAATTGCAACCCAAAAATCAGGAATTCCATCCCAAAATGGAGAAATTCCACTCAAAAATCGGGAATTGCACCCCAAAAATCAGGAATCCCATCCCAAAAATCAGGAATTCCATCCCCAAAAATGGGGAATTGCACCCAAAATGGGGAAATGCCATTCAAAGTGCAGGAATTGTGCCCCAAAATGGAGAAATCCTATTAAAAATACAGGAATTGTGACCCAGAAATTGGGAATTCCGACCCAAAATGGGAAAATCCTATTAAAAGTACAGGAATTGTGCCCAAAAATCGGGAATTGCATCCCAAAATGGAGAAATCCCATTCAAAGTGCAGGAATTGCGACCCAAAAATTGGGAATTCCACCCTAAAAATCGGGAATTCCACCCCAAAATGGGGAAACCTCATTCAAAGTGCAGGAATTGCGACCCAAAAATCAGGAATTCCACCCCAAAAATCGGGAATTCCATTCAAAACCCCCAAATTTGTCCCCAAAATTCCCAAACTTGCCCATCAAATCCCAATTTTGCCCCCCAAATCCACACATCTGACCCCCAAATCCCGAATTTTGACCCAAATCCTCAACTTTGACCCCAAAATCCCCAAATTTGTCCTCAAAATCCCCAAATTTGACCCCAAAATACCAAATTTGATCCCAAAATCCCCAAATTTGTCCCCAAAATCCCCAAATTTGACCCCAAATCCCCAATTTTTTCCCCAAATCCCCAAATTTGTCCCAAATCCCCAAATTTGACCCCAAAATCCCCAAATTTGACCCCAAATCCCCAAATTTGTCCCCAAATCCCCAAATTCCACCTCAAAATTCCCAAATTTACCCCAAATCCCCAAATTTGACCCCAAAATCCCAAATTTGTCCCCAAATCCTCAAATTTGTCCCCCAAATCCCCAAATTTGTCCCCAAATCCCCAAATTTGTCCCCTAATCCCCAAATTTGACCCCAAAATCCCCAAGTTTGACCCCAAAATCCCAAATTTGTTGCCAAATCTGTCCCCAAAATCCCCTAATTTGTTCCCCAATCCCCAAATTTGACCCCAAATCCCCAAATTTGTCCCCAAATCCGCAAATTCCACCTCAAAATTCCCAAATTTGACCCCAAATCCCCAAATTTGACCCCAAAATCCCAAAATTTGTCCCAAATCCTCAAATTTGACCCCAAACCCCCAAATTCCACCCCAAAATCCCCAAATTTTTCCCCAAATCCCCAAATTTGTCCCAAATCCCCAAATTTGACCCCAAAATCCCAAATTTGTCCCCAAATCCCCAAATTTGTCCCCAAATCCTCAAATTTGACCCCTAATCCCCAAATTTGTCCCCAAATCCCCAAATTTGACCCCAGATCCCCTAATCTGTCCCCAAATCCTCAAATTCCACCTCAAAATTCCCTAATTTACCCCAAATCCCCAAATTTGACCCCAAAATCCCCAAATTTGTCCCCAAATCCTCAAATTTGACCCCAAAATCCCAAATTTGTCCCCAAATCCCCAAATTTGTCCCCAAAATCCCCAAATTTGACCCCTAATCCCCAAATTTGTCCCCAAATCCTCAAATTTGACCCCAAAATCCCAAATTTGTCCCCAAATCCCCAAATTTGTCCCCAAAATCCCCAAATTTGACCCCAAAATCCCCAAATTTGTCCCCAAATCCCCAAATTTGACCCCAAAATCCCCAAATTTGTCCCCAAATCCCCAAATTTGTCCCAAATCCCCAAATCTGCCCCCAAATCCCCAATTTGACCCCAAAATTCCCAAATTTGTCCCCAAAATTCCCAAATTTGTCCCCAAAATCCCCAAATTTGACCCCTAATCCCCAAATTTGACCCCAAAATCCCCAAATTTGTCCCCAAAATCCCCAAATTTGACCCCAAATCCCCAAATTTGTCCCCAAATCCTCAAATTTGACCCCAAAATCCCAAATTTGTCCCCAAATCCCCAAATTTGTCCCCAAAATCCCCAATTTGACCCCAAATCCCCAAATTTGTCCCAAATCCCCAAATCTGCCCCCAAATCCCCAAATTTGACCCCAAAATCCCCAAATTTGTCCCCAAATCCCCAAATTTGACCCCAAAATCCCCAAATTTTTCCCCAAATCCCCAAATTTGTCCCAAATCCCCAAATCTGCCCCCAAATCCCCAATTTGACCCCTAATCCCCAAATTTGTCCCCAAAATTCCCAAATTTGTCCCCAAAATCCCCAAATTTGACCCCTAATCCCCAAATTTGATCCCAAAATCCCCAAATTTGTCCCCAAAATTCCCAAATTTGTCCCCAAATCCCCAAATTTGACCCCAAAATCCCCAAATTTACACCAAATCCCCAAATTTGACCCCAAATCCCCTAATTTGTCCCCAAATCCTCAAATTCCACCTCAAAATTCCCAAATTTACACCAAATCCCCAAATTTGTCCCCAAAATCCCCAAATTTGTCCCCAAATCCCCAAATTTGTCCCAAATCCCCAAATCTGCCCCCAAATCCCCAAATTTGACCCCAAAATCCCCAAATTTGACCCCAAATCCCCAAATTTGACCCTAATATCCCCAAATTTGACCCTAAAATCTTCAGATTTGTCCCCCAAATCCCCAAATTTGTCCCCAAAATCCCCAAATTTGTCCCCAAATTTGACCCCAAAATACCAAATTTGTCCCCAAAATACCAAATTTGATCCCAAAATCCCCAAATTTGTCCCCAAAATCCCCAAACTTGCCCATCAAATCCCAATTTTGCCCCCAAATCCACACATCTGACCCCAAAAACCCCAAATTTGTCCCCATATCCCCAAATTTGACCCCTTATCCCCAAATCCAGAAATTTCCCCCCAAAATCCCCAAATTTGGCCCCCAAATCCCCAAATTTGGCCCCAAAATCTGCCCCTAAATCCACAGATTTGGCCCCAAATCCTCATCATGACCCCAAATCCCCCATATCCCCCCCCACATCCCCCCCCATAGACCACCCCAAGCCCCCCCATATCCCCCCATAGACCCCCAAATCTCCCCATAGATGCCCCAAATCTCCCATATCCCCCCACAGATCCCCATAGACCCCCCATAGATCCCCCATATCCCCCCCTAGACCCCCATATCCCCCATATCTCCCCACATATCCCCCATAACCCTGCCTTCAGACCCCATATCCCCCCCCAAATCCCCCCCATATCCCCCATATCTCCCCATAGAATCCCCATAACCCAGCCTTCAGACCCCATATCCCCCCCATGTTCCCCATATCTCCCCATAGAATCCCCATATCTCTGCCTTCAGACCCCATATCCCCCCCATATCCCCCATATCTCCCCACATATCCCCCATAACCCTGCCTTCAGACCCCACATCCCCCCCAAATCCCCCCAATCCCCCCCATATCCCCCCATAGATCCCCCCCAAATCCCCTATATCCCCCATATCTCCCCATACAATCCCCCATATCTCCCCCAAATCCCCCCATAGATCCCCCATAGAGCCCCCATATCCCCCCATATCCCCCCATATCCCCCCCATATCCCCCATATCTCCTCATACATCCCCCATAACCCTGCCTTCAGACCCCATATCCCCCCCAAATCCCCCAAATCCCCCCCATATCCCCCCATAGATCCCCCATAGAGCCCCCATATCCCCCATATCTCCCCATACATCCCCCATAACCCTGCCTTCAGACCCCATATCCCCCATATCTCCCCATAGAATCCCCATATCTCTGCCTTCAGACCCCATATCCCCCCATAGATCCCCCATAGCCCCCCCAAATCCCCCATATCTCCCCACATATCCCCCATAACCCTGCCTTCAGACCCCATATCCCCCCCAAATCCCCCAAATCCCCCCCCATATCCCCCCATAGATCCCCCATAGAGCCCCCATATTCCCCATATCCCCCATATCTCCCATAGAATCCCCATAACCCTGCCTTCAGACCCCCAGATCCCCCCATAGAGCCCCCATATCCCCCATATCTCCCCACATATCCCCCATAACCATGCCTTCAGACCCCATATCTCCCCCAAATCCCCCATATCCCCCATATCTCCCCATAGAACCCCCATATCTTTGCCTTCAGACCCAATATCCCCCCATATCCCCCATACAGCCCCATATCCCCCATATCTCCCCATAGAGTCCCCATAACCCTGCCTTCAGACCCCATATCCCCCCAAATCCCCCATATCCCCCCCATATCTCCCCATAGAACCCCCATAACCCTGCCTTCAGACCCCCCATATCCCCCCATATCCCCCATATCTCCCCATACATCCCCCATAACCCTGCCTTCAGACCCCATATCCCCCATATCTCCCCATAGAATCCCCATATCTCTGCCTTCAGACCCCATATCCCCCCATAGATCCCCCATAGCCCCCCCAAATCCCCCATATCTCCCCACATATCCCCCCATAGATCCCCCATAGAGCCCCCATATTCCCCATATCCCCCATATCTCCCCATAGAATCCCATAACCCTGCCTTCAGACCCCCAGATCCCCCCATAGAGCCCCCATATCCCCCATATCTCCCCACATATCCCCCATAACCATGCCTTCAGACCCCATATCTCCCCCAAATCCCCCATATCCCCCATATCTCCCCATAGAACCCCCATATCTTTGCCTTCAGACCCAATATCCCCCCATATCCCCCATACAGCCCCATATCCCCCATATCTCCCCATATCTCCCCATAGAGTCCCCATAACCCTGCCTTCAGACCCCATATCCCCCCCAAATCCCCCATATCCCCCCCATATCCCCCATATCTCTCCATAGAACCCCCATAACCCTGCCTTCAGACCCCCCATATCCCCCCCATATCCCCCATATCTCCCCATACATCCCCCATAACCCTGCCTTCAGACCCCATATCCCCCCCATATCTCCCCATAGAATCCCCATATCTCTGCTTTCAGACCCCATATCCCCCCATA
>NW_027638935.1:0-33439 GCF_951394365.1 Tetrao urogallus
CCCCCACCGATGTCACTCCTACTGGTGACACCTCCACAGCTGTCACCTCCACTGGTGAAACCACCTCCACTGACACCTCCACCGTTGTCACCCCCACGGATGTCACCTCATCTGTTGTCACCTCCAGTGCCATCACCTCCACCTCTGTCACCTCCACTGCTGTCACCTCCAGTGCTGAATCCACCTCTGCTGTCACCTCCACTGCTGTCTCCAGCTCTGATGTCACCTCCACTGCTGTCCCCTCATCTGCCATCACCTCCCCTGCTGTCACCTCCACAGCTGTCACCTCCACTGTCACCTCCACCTCCACCCCCTCCGAAGTGACCCCCGCTGTCTCCTCTACCACTGCTGTCACCTCCACTGCTGACACATCCTCTGCTGTCACTCCCACAGATGTCACCTCCTCAGATGTCACCTCCACCAGTGAAACCACGGCTGCTGTCCCCTCCTCTGCTGTCACCTCCACTGTCAGCTCTACTGTCATCACCTCGACAGATGAAACCTCCACTGCTGCCTCTTCAACTGCTGTCACCTCCACAGATGTCACCTCCACATACATAACTTCTGGTGTCACCTCCACCGATGTCACCTCCTCTGATGTCACCTTGAGTCCCACCACTGCCACAGATGTCACCTCCACTTCTGCCACCTCCACAGATGTCACCTCCACTGCTGTCACCCCCACAGATGTCACCTCATCAGATGTCACCTCCATTGCTGTCACCTGTTCCGATGTCACCTCCTGTCATGTCACCCCTCCTGCTGTCACCTCCACTGCCATCACCTCCACAGACGTCACCTCTGCACTGGAAACCTCCACTGCTGTCACCTCAACTCTTGTCACCTCAAGTGCCACAACTGCTACAGATGTCACCCCCACAGATGTCACCTCTACTGGTGTCACCTCCACAGAAGCCACCCCCACCGATGTCACCTCCTCATCTGTCACCTCCACCTCCACCACCTCAGAAGTGACCCCTGCTGTCTCCTCTACCACTGCTGTTATCTCCTCTGCTGTCACCTCCTCTGCTGTGACCACCACAGATGTCACCTCCACTGCTGTCACATCCACAGCTCTCGCCAGCACAGATGCCACATCTACTGATGTCGCCTCTTCTCCTGTCACCTCCACTGCTGTCACTTCCACTGCTGTCACCTCGAGTCCCATCACAGCCACAGATGTCACCTCCACTTCTGCTACCTCTCCTGCTGTCACCTCTACAGGTGTCACCTCCCCCAGTGTCACCCCCACAGATGTCACCTCCTCTCCAGTCACCTCCACTTCTGCCACCACCACAGATGTCACCTCCACTGCAGTCACCTCCACTGCAGTCACCTCCACTGCTGTCACCTCCACTGCTGTCACCTCCTCTGCTGTCACTTCCTCTGCTGTCACCTCGAGTGCCACCATTGCCACCGATGTCACCTCCACTGCTGTCACCCCCACAGATGTCACCTCATCAGATGTCACCTCCATTGCTGTCACCTGTTCCGATGTCACCTCCTGTCATGTCACCCCTCCTGCTGTCACCTCCACTGCCATCACCTCCACAGACGTCACCTCTGCACTTGAAACCTCCACTGCTGTCACCTCAACTCTTGTCACCTCAAGTGCCACCACTGCTACAGATGTCACCCCCACAGATGTCACCTCCTCTGGTGTCACCTCCACAGAAGCCACCCCCACCGATGTCACCTCCTCATCTGTCACCTCCACCTCCACCACCTCAGAAGTGACCCCTGCTGTCTCCTCTACCACTGCTGTCACCTCCTCTGCTGTCACCTCCACTGCTGTCACATCCACAGCTCTCGCCAGCACAGATGCCACATCTACTGATGTCACCACTTCTCCTGTCACCTCCACTGCTGTCACTTCCACGGCTGTCACCTCGAGTCCCATCACTGCCACAGTTGTCACCTCCACTTCTGCTACCTCTCCTGCTGTCACCTCTACAGATGTCACCTCCCCCAGTGTCACCCCAACAGATGTCACCTCCTCTCCAGTCACCTCCACTCCCATCACCACCACTGCTGTCACTCCCACAGATGTCACTTCAGCTCTTGTCACCACAAGTGCCATCACCTCCTCAGATGTCACCTCCACTTCTGCTACCTCCACTGATGTCACCTCCACTGGAGCCACCTCCACTGCTGTCACCTCCTCTCCTGTCACCTCCACTGACATCACCACCACTGCCGTCACCCCTACTGCTGTCACCTCCACAGCTGTGACAGGGACAGACATCACCTCCACTGCTGTCACCTCCACTACCATCACGTCCACAGACGTCACCTCCGCACTTGAAACCTCCACTGCTGTCACCTCCTCTGTAGTGACAGTCACAGATGTCACCTCCACTGCTGTCACCTCAAGTGACACCCCGCCTACAGATGTCACCCCCACAGATGTCACCTCCACTTCTGCTACCTCTCCTGCTGTCACCTCCACAGATGTCACCTCCCCCAGTCTCACCCCCACAGATGTCACCTCCTCTCCAGTTGCTTCCACTGACATCAGCTCCACTGCTGTCACCTCCATTGGAGCCACCCCCACCGATGTCACCTCTACAGATGCCTCCTCAACTGCTGCCACCTCCTCTGCTGTCACCTCTTCTGCTGTCACCACCTCTGGCATCACCTCCTCTGCCGCCACCTCTACAGTTGGGACCCCAACGGATGTCACCTCCCCAACTGTCACCCCAACATCCCTTCTGTCCACCTCAGCAGTGGCCTCTACTCCCTCTTCTACAACCGAAGGACCCTCATCTGCTGTCACCTCCCCTGCTGTCACCTCCCCTGCTGTCACCTCCTCTGCTGTCACCTCCACTGCTGTCACATCCACAGCTCTCTCCAGCACAGATGCCACATCTACTGATGTCACCTCTTCTCCTGTCACCTCCACAGATGTCACCTCCACTGCTGTCACTCCCACTGATGTCACTTCCTCTGCTGTCACCTCGAGTGCCACCACTGCCACCGATGTCACCTCCACAGTTCTGACTTCCATTGCCATCACCTCCACAGCTGCCACCCCCACAGATGTCACCTCCACAGCTGTCCCCACAAGTGCCACCACTGCCACCGATGTCACCTCCACTTCTGCTACCTCCACTGATGTCACCTCCACAGACAGAACTTCTGGTGTCACCTCCACTGCTGTCACCACCACAGCTGTCACCTCTACAGATGTCACTTCCGTTGCTGTCACCTCCACTGCTGTCACGCCTACAGATGTCACCTCCACTCCAGTCACCTCCACTGACATCACCACCACTGCTGTCACCCCCACAGATGTCACCTCAACAGATGTCACCTCCATTGCTGTCACCTGTTCCGATGTCACCTCCTGTCATGTCACCCCTCCTGCTGTCACCTCCACTGCCATCACCTCCACAGACGTCACCTCTGCACTTGAAACCTCCACTGATGTCACTTCCTCAGCTGTCACCTCGAATGCCACCACTGCCACTGATGTCACCTCCACTGTTGTCACCTCCACTGCTGTCACCTCAAGTCCCACCACTGCCACTCCTTTCACCTCCACTGCTGTCGCCTCCACAGATGTCACCTCAACAGATGTCACCTCCTCTGCTGTCACCTCCATTGGAGCCACCTCCACTGATGCCTCTTCCTCTGCTGTCTCCTCAAGTGCCCCCACTGCTACAGATGTCACCTCCTCTGCTGTCACTCCCACAGATGTCACCTCATCTGTTGTCACAAGTGTCACCACCTCCACTGCTGTCATCCCTACTTCTGTCACCTCCACTGCCATCACCTCCACAGATGGCACCTCCATTGGTGTCTCCATCACAGATGTCACCCCTACTGATGTCACCACCACTACAGTCACCCCCACAGATGTCACCAGCGCTGCTGTCACCAGCAGTGCCATCACCTCCACTGCTGTCACGCCGACAGATGTCAACTCCACTCCGGTCACCTCCACTGCCATCACCAGCCCTGCTGTAACCCCTACTGCTGCCACCTCCACTGCTGTCACCTCGAGTGCCACCACTGCCACCGATGTCACCTCCACAGTTGTGACTTCCACTGCCATCACCTCCACAGCTGCCACCCCCACAGATGTCACCTCCACTCCTGCGACCTCCACAGATGTCACCTCCACTGCTGCCACCTCGAGTGCCACCACTGCCACCGATGTCACCTCAACAGATGTCATCTCCACTGGTGTCACCTCCTCTGGACCCACCCCCACAGATGTCACCTCCTCCCCTGTCACCTCCACTAGTGCCCCCCCCTCAGCTGTCACCTCTACAGATGTCACTTCCGTTGCTGTCACCTCCACTGCTGTCACGCCGTCAGATGTCACCTCATCTGTTGTCACCACCACTGCTGTCACCTCCACTGATGTCACCTCCTCTCCAGTCACCTCCACCGACATCACCACCACTGCTGTCACCTCCACTGCTGTCACCTCCTCAGGCATCACTTCTGATGTCACCTCCACTGGAGCCACCACCAGTGCTGTCACCTCCTCTCCTGTCACCTCCACCGTCATCACCACCACTGCTGTCACCTCCACTGCTGACACCTCCACAGATGTCACCTCTACTGCTGTGACAGTCACAGATGTCACCTCCTCTGCTGTCACCTCCATTGGAGCCACCTCCACTGATGTCACCACATCTGCTGCCACCACAAGTGCCATCACCTCCACCGATGTCACCTCCTCAGCTGTCACCTCGAGTGCCACCACTGCCACTGATGTCACCTCCACAGTTGTCACCTCCACAGACATAACTTCTGGTTTCACCTCCACAGATGTCACTTCAAAAGATGTCACCTCCTCTGCTGTGACAGCCACAGATGTCACCTCCACTTCTGCTACCTCTCCTGCTGTCACCTCTACAGATGTCACCTCCCCCAGTGTCACCCCAACAGATGTCACCTCCACTCCTGTCACCTCAACTGGAGCCACCTCCACTGACGTCACTTCCTCTGCTGGCACCTCAAGCCCCACCTCTGCCACAGATGTCACCTCCACTGCTGTCACCTCCTCTCCTGTCACTTCCTCTGCTGTCACCTCGAGTGCCACCACTGCCACCGATGTCACCTCCGCTTCTGCCACCTCCACAGATGTCACCTCAGCAGACATAACTTCTGGTGTCACCTCCACAGATGTCACCTTTACTTCTGCTACCTCCACTGCTGTCACTCCCACTGATGTCACCTCCACTGCTGTCACCTCCAGTCCCATCACTGCCACAGTTGTCACCTCCACTTCTGCTACCTCTCCTGTTGTCACCTCTACAGATGTCACCTCCCCCAGTGTCACCTCTACAGATGTTACCTCCTCTCCAGTCACCTCCACTGACATCACCACCACTGCTGTCACATCCTCAGCTGTCACCACAAGTGCCATCACTGCCACCGATGTCACCTCCACTGCTGTCACCTCTTCCGATGTCACTTCCTCTACTGTCACCACTACTATTATCACCTCCACAGATGTCACCTCTGCACTTGAAACCTCTACTGCTGTCACCTCGAGTGCCAACACTGCCACAGCTGTCACCTCCACTTCTGCCACCTCCTCTGCTGTCACTTCCTCTGCTGTCACCTCGAGTGCCACCATTGCCACCGATGTCACCTCCACTGCTGTCACCCCCACAGATGTCACCTCATCAGATGTCACCTCCATTGCTGTCACCTGTTCCGATGTCACCTCCTGTCATGTCACCCCTCCTGCTGTCACCTCCCCTGCCATCACCTCCACAGACGTTACCTCTGCACTGGAAACCTCCACTGCTGTCACCTCGAGTGTCACCGCTGCCACCGATGTCACCTCCACTTCTGCCACCTCCACAGATGTCACCTCAGCAGACATAACTTCTGGTGTCACCTCAACAGATGACACCTTTACTTCTGCTACCTCCTCTGCTGTCACTCCCACTGCTGTCACCTCCACTGCTGTCACCTCCACTGCTGTCACCTCCAGTCCCATCACTGCCACAGATGTCACCTCCACTTCTGCTACCTCTCCTGCTGTCACCTCTACAGATGACACCTCCCCCAGTGTCACCCCAACAGATGTCACCTCCTCTCCAGTTGCTTCCACTGACATCAGCTCCTCTCCTGTCACCTCCACTGCTGTCACTCCCACAGATGTCACCTCCTCTGCTGTCACTACAAGTGCCATCACCTCCACCGATGTCACCTCCTCTCCTGTCACCTCCACCGACATCACCACCACTGCTGTCACCTCCACTGCCGTCACCCCCACAGATGTCACCTCCACTTCTGCTACCTCCACTGCTGTCACCTCCACAGGCATTACTTCTGGTGTCACCTCCACTGGAGCCACCACCAGTGCTGTCACCTCCTCTCCTGTCACAGCCACTGTCATCACCAGCACTGCTGTCACCCCTACTGCTGACACCTCCACAGATGTCACCTCTACTGCTGTCACCTCCATTCGAGCCACCTCCACCGATGTCACCTCATCTGCTGCCACCTTGAGTGTCACCACTGCCACTGATGTCACCTCCACAGTTGTCACCTCCGCAGACATAACTTCTGGTTTCACCTCCACAGATGTCACTTCAACAGATGTCACCTCCTCCGCTGTCACTTCGAGTGCCATCACCGCCACAGATGTCACCTCCACTGCTGTCACCTCTACTGCTGTGACAGCCACTGATGTCACCTCCACCTCTGCTACCTCTCCTGCTGCCACCTCCACAGATGTCACCTCAACAGATCTCACCTCCACTGCTGTCACCTCCTCTGCTTTCACTTCCTCAGCTGTCACCTCGAGTGCCACCACTGCCACTGATGTCACCTCCACTGCTGTCACCCCCACAGATGTCACCTCAACAGATGTCACCTCCACTGCTGTCACCTCAAGTCCCACCACTGCCACTGGTTTCACCTCCTCTGCTGTCACCTCCACAGATGTCACCTCAACAGATGTCAGCTCCACTGCTGTCACTCCCACAGATGTCACCTCATCTGTTGTCACCACAAGTGTCACCACCTCCACTGCTGTCACCCCTACTTCTGTCACCTCCACTGCCATCACCTCCACAGATGTCAGCTCCACTGCTGTCACCTCCTCTGCTGTCACCTCCAGTCCCATCACTGCCACAGTTGTCACCTCCACTTCTGCTACCTCTCCTGCTGTCACCTCTACAGATGTCACCTCCCCCAGTGTCACCCCAACAGATGTCACCTCCTCTCCAGTTGCTTCCACTGACATCAGCTCCACTGCTGTCGCCTCCACTGCTGTCACTCCCACAGATGTCACCTTCTCTGCTGTCACCTCGAGTCCCATCACTGCCACTGCTGTCACCACCACTGCTGTCACTCCCACAGATGTCACCTCATCTGTTGTCACCACCAGTGCCATCACCTCCACCGATGTCACCTCCTCTCCAGTCACCTCCACTTCTGCTACCTCCACTGATGTCACCTCCACTGCTGTCACCTCTACAGGCATCACTTCTGGTGTCACCTTCACAGGAGCCACCACCAGTGCTGTCACCTCCTCTCCTGTCACCTCTCCTGCCATCACCACCACTGCTGTCACCCCCACAGATGTCACCTCGACTCCCATCACCACCAGTGCTGTCACCTCCACTGCCATCACCTCCACAGACGTGACCTCCGCATTTGAAACCTCCACTGCTGTCACCTCGAGTGCCAGCACTTCCACAGTTGTCACCTCCACATCTGCCAACTCCACAGATGTCACCTCAGCAGACATAACTTCTGGTGTCACCTCAACAGATGTCACCTCCTCTCCAGTCACTTCCACTGTCATCACCTCCACAGATGCCACCTCCACTGCCACCACCTCCACAGCCATCACTTCTGGTGTCACCTCCACTGCTGTCACCTCAAGTGCCACCACTGCCACAGATGTCTCCTCGACTTCTGCTACCTCCTCTGATGTCCCCTCCACAGACATAACTTCTGCTGTCACCTCCACAGATGTCACTTCCTCTTCTGTCACCTCCACTGTCATCACCTCCACAGACGTCACCTCTGCACTTGAAACCTCCACTGCTGTGACAGCCACTGATGTCACTTCCTCTGCTGTCAGCTCGAGTGCCACCACTGCCACCGATGTCACCTCCACAGTTGTGACTTCCACTGCCATCACCTCCACAGCTGCCACCCCCACAGATGTCACCTCCACTTCTGCGACCTCCACTGATGTCACCTCCACAGACAGAACTTCTGGTGTCACCTCCACTGCTGTCACCACAACAGATGTCACCTCCACTGCTGTCACCTCCTCTGCCATCACTCCTACAGTTGTCACCTCCACTTCTGCTACCTCCACAGATGTCACCTCCACAGATGTCACCTCCACTGATGTCACCTCCTCTGCTGTCACCTCGAGTCCCATCACTGCCACTGCTGTCACCACCACTGCTGTCACTCCCACAGATGTCACCTCATCTGTTGTCACAAGTGCCATCACCTCCACCGATGTCACCTCCACTGCAGTCACCTCTTCCGATGTCACCTCCTCTCGTGTCACCCCTACTGCTGTCACCTCCACTGCCATCACCTCCACAGACGTCACCTCTGCTCTTGAAACCTCCACTGCTGACACCTCCACTGCTGTCACCTCGAGTGCCACCACTGCCACCGATGTCACCTCCACTCCTGTCAACTCAACTCCCATCACCTCCACTGCTGTCACCTCCACAGGCATCACTTCTGGTGTCACCTCCACTGGAGCCACCACCAGTGCTGTCACCTCCTCTCCTGTCACCTCCACTGCTGTCACCTCGAGTGCCACCACTGCCACCGATGTCACCTCCACTCCTTTCAACTCAAGTCCCGTCACCTCCACTGCTGTCACTTCCACAGGCATCACTTCTGGTGTCACCTCTACCGTCATCACCACCTCTGCTGTCACCTCCTCTGCTGTCACCTCCATTGGAGCCACCTCCACCGATGTCACCTCCTCAGCTGTCACCTCGAGTGCCACCACTGCCACTGATGTCACCACCACTGCTGTGACTCCCACAGATGTCACCTCATCTGTTGTCACCTCAAGTGCCACCACTGCCACTGATGCCACCTCCACTGCTGTCACCTCGAGTCCCATCACCACCACAGCTGTCACCTCGACTGCTGTGACATCCACGGAAGTCACCTCGAGTGCCACCACTGATGTCACCTCAGCAGAGATAACTTCTGGTGTCACCTCAACAGATGTCACCTCCTCTCCTGTCACCTCCTCTGCTGTCACTTCCTCTGCTGTCACCTCGAGTGCCACCACTGCCACCGATGTCACCTCCACTGCTGTGGCCTCGAGTCCCATCACTGCCACTGCTGTCACTCCCACAGATGTCACCTCATCTGTTGTCACAAGTGCCATCACCTCCACCGATGTCACCTCCACTGCTGTCACCTCTTCTGATGCCACCTCCTCTCGTGTCACCCCTACTGCTGTCACCTCCACTGCCATCACCTCCACAGACGTCACTTCTGCACTTGAAACCTCCACTGCTGTCACCTCAAGTGCCACCACTGCCACCGATGTCACCTCCACTCCTGTCAACTCAAGTCCCATCACCTCCACAGCTGTCACCTCCACAGGCATCACTTCTGGTGTCACCTCTACCGTCATCTCCACCACTGCTGTCACCTCCACTGCTGACACCTCCACAGATGTCACCTCTACTGCTGTCACCTCCATTGGAGCCACCTCCACTGATATCACTTCCTCAGCTGGCACCTCAAGCGCCACCTCTGCCACAGATGTCACCTCCACAGATGTCACCTCCTCTCCTTTCACATCCACCGACACCACCAGCTCTGCTGTCACCCCTACTGCTGTCGCCTCCACAGTCACCACCTCCACTGCTGTCACCTCGAGTCCCATCACTGCCTCTGATGTCACCTCCACTTCTGCTACCTCTCCTGCTGTCACCTCCACAGATGTCACCTCCTCTGCAGTCACCACAAGTGCCATCACTACGACTTCTGTCACTCCCACAGATGTCACTTCATCTGTTGTCACCACAAGTGCCTTCAACTCTACTGATGTCACCTCCACTGCTGTCACCTCAAGTCCCATCACAACCACAGATGTCACCTCATCTGTTGTCACCACAAGTGCCATTACCTCCACCGATGTCACCTCCTCTCCTGTCACCTCCACTGCTGTCACTCCCACCGATGTCACCTCCTCTGCAGTCACCACAAGTGCCATCACCCCCACAGATGTCACCTCCACTTCTGCTACCTCCACTGCTGTCACCTCCACTGCCACCACCTCCACTGCCATCACTTCTGGTGTCACCAGCACTGCTGCCACTCCCACAGATGTCACCTTAACAGATGTCACCTCCTCTGCTGTCACCTCCATTGGAGCCACATCCACTGACGTCACTTCCTCTGCTGTCATTTCGAGTGCCACCACTGCCACAGATGTCACCTCCTCTCCTGTCACCTCTACTGTCTACACCCCCACAGAAGTCACCTCCACTTCTGCTACCTCTCCTGCTGTCACCTCCTCTCCTGTCACCTCCACTGCTGTCACTCCCACAGATGTCACCTCATCTGTTGTCACCACAAGTGCCATCACTGCCACCGATGTCACCTCCACTGATGTCCCCCCTACAGATGTCACCTCTACTGGCATCACCCCCACTGATGAAACCTTCACTTCTATCACCTCCACTGCTGTCACCTCCTCTGGAGCCACCTCAACAGATGTCACCTCCACTGCTGTCACCTCGAGACCCATCACTGCCACCGATGTCACCTCTTCTGCAACCTCTCCTGCTGTCACCACTACAGATGTCACCTCCCCCAGTGTCACCCCAACAAATGCCACCTCCACTCCTGTCACCTCCACTGACATCACCACCACTGCTGTCACCCCCACAGATGTCACCTCATCTGTTGTCACCACAAGTGCCATCACCTCCACCAATGTCACCTCCTCGCCTGTCACCTCCACTGCTGTCACCTCCACAGATGTCACCTCCTCTGCAGTCACCACAAGTGCCATCACTACGACTTCTGTCACTCCCACAGATGTCACCAGCACTGCTGTCACCTCTACAGCTGTCGCTCCTACAGATGTCACCTCCACAGTCGTCACCACCTCTGATGTCACCTCCACTGCAGTCACCTCGAGTCCCATCACCACCACTGCTGTCACTCCCACAGATGTCACCTCATCTGTTGTCACCACAAGTGCCATCACCTCCACTGATGTCTCCTCTTCTGATGCCACCTCCTCTCGTGTCACCCCTCCTGCTGTCACCTCCACTGCCATCACCTCCACAGACGTCACCTCCACACTTGAAACCTCCACTGCTGTCACCACAAGTGCCATTACTGCCACCGATGTCACCTCCACTTCTGCCACCTCCACAGATGTCACCTCAGCAGACATAACTTCTGGTGTCACCTCAACAGATGTCACCTCCTCTCCTGTCACCTCCACAGCTGTCACCTCGAGTCCCATCACCTCCACTGCTGTCACTTCCACAGATGTCACCTCCTCTGCTGTCACCTCCACTTCTGCTACCTCCACTGCTGTCACCTCCACAGGCATCACTTCTGGTGTCACCTCCACTGGAGCCACCTCCAGTGCTGTCACCTCTTCTCCTGTCACCACCTCTGCTGTCACCCCTACTGCTGACACCTCCACTGCTGTCACCTCAAGTGCCATCACCACCACAGATGTCACCTCCACTGCTGTTACCTCCTCTGGAGCCACCCCCACAGATGTCACCTTCACTTCTGCTACCTCTCCTGCCATCACCACCACTGCTGTCACCCCCACATATGTCACCTCATCTGTTGTCACCACAAGTGCCATCACCTCCATTGCTGTCACCTCTTCCGATGTCACCTCTTCTCGTGTCACCCCTTCTGCTGTCACTTCCACTGGCATCACCTCCACAGACGTCACCTCTGCACTTGAAACCTCCACTGCTGCCACCACAAGTGCCATTACTGCCACCGATGTCACCTCCACTGCTGTCACCTCCACTGCTGTCACCTCCACTGCTGTCACCTCGAGTGCCACCACTGCCACAGATGTCACCTCCACTTCTGCCACCTCCACAGATGTCACCTCAGCAGACATAACTTCTGGTGTCACCTCAACAGATGTCTCCTCCTCTCCTGTCACCTCCACTGCTGTCACCTCGACTCCCATCACCACCACTGCTGTCACCTCCACTGCTGTCACCCCCACAGATGTCACCTCCACTTCTGCTACCTTCACTGCTGTCACCTCCTCAGGCATCACTTCTGATGTCACCTCCACTGGAGCCACCTCCAGTGCTGTCACCTCCTCTCCTGTCACCTCCACCGTCATCACCACCACTGCTGTCACCCCCACTGCTGTCACCTCCACTGCTGTCACCTCCACAGATGTCACTCCCACAGATGTCACCTCATCTGTTGTCACCACCAGTGCCATCACCTCCACCAATGTCACCTCCTCTCCTGTCACCTCCACTGCTGTCACCTCCACAGATGTCACCTCCTCTGCAGTCACCACAAGTGCCATCACTACGACTTCTGTCCCTCCCACAGATGTCACCAGCACTGCTGTCACCTCTACAGCTGTCACTCCTACTGATGTCACCTCCACAGCCATCACCTCCTCTGCTGTCACCTCCACAGATGTCACCTCCTCTCCTGTCACCTCGAGTGCCATCACTGCCACAGATGTCACCTCCACTTCTGCTACCTCCACTGCTGCCACCTCTACAGATGTCACCTCCACAGTCGTCACCACCTCTGATGTCACCTCCACTGCAGTCACCTCGAGTCCCATCACCACCACTGCTGTCACTCCCACCGATGTCACCTCCACTGCTGTCACCTCCACTGGAGCCACCTCCACAGACGTCACCTTCACACTTGAAACCTCCACTGCCGCCACCACAAGTGCCACCACTGCCACCGATGTCACCTCCACTGCTGTCACCTCCACTGCTGTCACCTCGAGTGCCACCACTGCCACCGATGTCACCTCCACTTCTGCCACCTCCACAGATGTCACCTCAGCAGACATAACTTCTGGTGTCACCTCAACAGATGTCACCTCCTCTCCTGTCACCTCCACTGCTGTCACCTCGAGTCCCATCACCACCACTGCTGTCACCTCTGCTGCTGTCACCTCCTCAGGCATCACTTCTGATGTCACCTCCACTGGAGCCACCTCCAGTGCTGTCACCTCCTCTCCTGCCACCTCCACTGACATCACCACCACTGCTGTCACCTCCACTGCTGTCACCTCCACAGATGTCACCCCCACAGATGTCACCTCATCTGTTGTCACCACCAGTGCCATCACCTCCACCAATGTCACCTCCTCTCCTGTCACCTCCACTGCTGTCACCTCCACAGATGTCACCTCCTCTGCAGTCACCACAAGTGCCATCACTACGACTTCTGTCCCTCCCACAGATGTCACCAGCACTGCTGTCACCTCTACAGCTGTCACTCCTACAGATGTCACCTCCACACCCATCACCTCCTCTGCTGTCACCTCCACAGATGTCACCTCCTCTCCTGTCACCTCGAGTGCCATCACTGCCACAGATGTCACCTCCACTTCTGCTACCTCCACTGCTGCCACCTCTACAGATGTCACCTCCACAGTCGTCACCACCTCTGATGTCACCTCCACTGCAGTCACCTCGAGTCCCATCACCACCACTGCTGTCACTCCCACAGATGTCACCTCACCTGTTGTCACCACAAGTGCCATCACCTCCACCGATGTCACCTCCACTGCTGTCACCTCCACTGGAGCCACCTCCACAGACGTCACCTTCACACTTGAAACCTCCACTGCTGCCACCACAAGTGCCATTACTGCCACCGATGTCACCTCCACTGCTGTCACCTCCACTGCTGTCACCTCGAGTGCCACCACTGCCACCGATGTCACCTCCACTTCTGCCACCTCCACAGATGTCACCTCAGCAGACATAACTTCTGGTGTCACCTCAACAGATGTCTCCTCCTCTCCTGTCACCTCCACTGCTGTCACCTCGACTCCCATCACCACCACTGCTTTCACCTCCAGTGCTGTCACCCCCACAGATGTCACCTCCACTTCTGCTACCTCCACTGCTGTCACCTCCTCAGGCATCACTTCTGATGTCACCTCCACTGGAGCCACCTCCAGTGCTGTCACCTCCTCTCCTGTCACCTCCACCGTCATCACAACCACTGCAGTCACCTCATCTGCTGTCACTCCCACAGATGTCACCTCATCTGCTGTCACCTCTGCACTTGAAACCTCCACTGCTGTCACCTCGAGTCCCATCACCATCTCTGCTGCCACCTCAACTGCTGTGACATCCACTGCTGTCACCACAAGTGCCATCACCTCTACTGACGTCACCTCCACTGCTGCCACCCCTACAGATGTCACCTCTAATGGCATCACCCCCACTGATGAAACCTTCACTTCTGTCACCTCCACTGCTGTCACCTCCACTGCTGTCACCTCCAGTCCCATCACTCCCACAGATGTCACCTCCACTTCTGCTACCTCCACAGATGTCACCTCATCTGTTGTCACCACCAGTGCCGTCACCTCCACCAATGTCACCTCCTCTCCTGTCACCTCCACTGCTGTCACCTCCACAGATGTCACCTCCTCTGCAGTCACAAGTGCCATCACTACGACTTCTGTCCCTCCCACAGATGTCACCAGCACTGCTGTCACCTCTACAGCTGTCACTCCTACTGATGTCACCTCCACACCCATCACCTCCTCTGCTGTCACCTCCACAGATGTCACCTCCTCTCCTGTCACCTCGAGTGCCATCACTGCCACAGATGTCACCTCCACTTCTGCTACCTCCACTGCTGCCACCTCTACAGATGTCACCTCCACAGTCGTCACCACCTCTGATGTCACCTCCACTGCAGTCACCTCGAGTCCCATCACCACCACTGCTGTCACTCCCACCGATGTCACCTCCACTGCTGTCACCTCCACTGGAGCCACCTCCACAGACGTCACCTTCACACTTGAAACCTCCACTGCCGCCACCACAAGTGCCACCACTGCCACCGATGTCACCTCCACTGCTGTCACCTCCACTGCTGTCACCTCGAGTGCCACCACTGCCACCGATGTCACCTCCACTTCTGCCACCTCCACAGATGTCACCTCAGCAGACATAACTTCTGGTGTCACCTCAACAGATGTCACCTCCTCTCCTGTCACCTCCACTGCTGTCACCTCGAGTCCCATCACCACCACTGCTGTCACCTCCACTGCTGTCACCTCCTCAGGCATCACTTCTGATGTCACCTCCACTGGAGCCACCTCCAGTGCTGTCACCTCTTCTCCTGCCACCTCCACTGACATCACCACCACTGCTGTCACTTCCACTGCTGTCACCCCCACAGATGTCACCTCATCTGTTGTCACCACCAGTGCCATCACCTCCACCAATGTCACCTCCTCTCCTGTCACCTCCACTGCTGTCACCTCCACAGATGTCACCTCCTCTGCAGTCACCACAAGTGCCATCACTACGACTTCTGTCACTCCCACAGATGTCACCAGCACTGCTGTCACCTCTACAGCTGTCACTCCTACAGATGTCACCTCCACAGCCATCACCTCCTCTGCTGTCACCTCCACTGCAGTCACCTCGAGTCCCATCACCACCTCTGCTGTCACTCCCACCGATGTCACCTCTTCTGATGCCACCTCCTCTCGTGTCACCCCTACTGCTGTCACCTCCACTGGAGCCACCTCCACAGACGTCACCTCCGCACTTGAAACCTCCACTGTTGTCACCTCGAGTGCTACCACTGTCACCGATGTCACCTCCACTTCTGCCACCTCCACAGATGTCACCTCAGCAGACATAACTTCTGGTGTCACCCCCACAGATGTCACCTCCATTGCTGTCACCACAAGTGCCATCACCTCCACCGATGTCACCTCCACTGCTTTCTCCTCCACTGCTGTCACCTCCACCGATGTCACCTCCTCTGCTGCCACCACTACTGGAACCACCACCACCAATGTCACCTCCAGTGCTGTCACCTCCAGTGCTGTCACCTCAAGTCCCATCACTGCCACAGATGTCACCTCCACTTCTGCTACCTCCACAGATGTCACCTCCTCTGCTGTCACCACAAGTGCCATCACCTCCACTGCTGTCACCTCTTCCGATGTCACCTCCTCTCGTGTCACCCCTTCTGTCACTTCCACTGCCATCACCTCCACAGACGTCACCTCTGCACTTGAAACCTCCACTGCTGTCACCTCAACTGTTGTCACCTCAAGTGCCACCACCGCCACCGATGTCACCTCCACTGCTGTCACCTCGAGTCCCATCACCACCTCTGCTACCACCTCAACTGCTGTGACATCCACTGCTGTCACCACAAGTGCCATCACCTCTACTGACGTCACCTCCACTGCTGCCACCCCTACAGATGTCACCTCTACTGGCATCACCTCCACTGATGAAACCGTCACTTCTGTCACCTCCACTGCTGTCACCTCGAGTCCCATCACTGCCACAGATGTCACCTCCACTTCTGCTACCTCCACAGATGTCACCTCCTCTGCAGTCACCACAAGTGCCATCACCACCACTGCTGTCACCCCCACAGATGTCACCTCATCTGTTGTCACCACCAGTGCCATCACCTCCACCAATGTCACCTCCTCTCCTGTCACCTCCACTTCTGCCACCTCCACAGATGTCACCTCAGCAGACATAACTTCTGGTGTCACCTCAACAGATGTCTCCTCCTCTCCTGCCACCTCCACTGCTGTCACCTCCTCAGGCATCACTTCTGATGTCACCTCCACTGGAGCCACCTCCAGTGCTGTCACCTCCTCTCCTGTCACCTCCACCGTCATCACCACCACTGCTGTCACCCCCACTGCTGTCACCTCCACTGCTGTCACCTCCTCTGCTGTCACTCCCACAGATGTCACCTCCACAGCCATCACCTCCTCTGATGTCACCTCCACTGCAGTCACCTCGAGTCCCATCACAGCCACAGATGTCACCTCCACTTCTGCTACCTCTCCTGCTGTCACCTCTACAGATGTCACCTCCCCCAGTGTCACCCCCACAGATGTCACCTCCTCTCGTGTCACCTCCACTGACATCAGCTCCTCTGCTGTCACCTCCACTGCTGTCACTCCCACCAATGTCACCTCATCTGTTGTCACCTCGAGTCCCATCACTGCCACTGATGTCACCTCTACTTCTGCTACCTCTTCTGCTGTCACCTCAACTGTTGTCACCCCCACAGGTGTCACCTCCACTGCTGTCACCTCCACTGTTGTAACCTCGAGTCCCATCACATCCACAGATGTCACCTCCACTTCTGCTACCTCCACAGATGTCACCCCAACAGATGTCACCTCCTCTCCAGTCACCTCCACTGACATCACCTCCACTGCTGTCACTCCCACCAATGTCACCTCATCTGTTGTCACCTCGAGTCCCATCACTGCCACAGTTGTCACCTCCACTTCTGCTACCTCTCCTGCTGTCACCTCTACAGATGTCACCTCCCCCAGTGTCACCCCAACAGATGTCACTTCCTCTCCAATCACCTCCACTGCTGTCACCTCCACTGCTGTCACTCCCACAGATGTCACTTCACCTCATGTCACCACAAGTGCCATCACCTCCACTGCTGTCACCTCCACAGTCATCATCTCCTCTCCTGTCACCTCTACTGGAACCACCACCACCGATGTCACCTCTACTGCCAGCACTGCCACAGATGTCACCTCCACTTCTTCTACCTCCACAGATGTCACCTCCACTGCTGTCACCTCCACTGCTGTCACCTCGAGTCCCATCACTGCCACAGTTGTCACCTCCACTTCTGCTACCTCTCCTGCTGTCTCCGCTACAGATGTCACCTCCCCCAGTGTCACCCCCACAGATGTCACCTCCTCTCCAGTCACCTCCACTGACATCACCTCCACTGCTGTCACCTCATCTGCTGTCACTCCCACCAATGTCACCTCATCTGTTGTCACCTCGAGTCCCACCACCTCCACTGATGTCACCTCCACTCCTTCTACCTCCACCGATGTCACCTCCCCCGCCCCCACCTCTACAGGCAGCACTTCTGATGTCACCTCCACTGATGTCACCTCCACTGATGTCACCTCCACTGATGTCACCTCCACTGATGTCACCTCCACTGATGATGTCACCTCCACTGATGTCACCTCCACTGATGTCACCTCCAGCTCTGCCTCCTCTGCTTCCCCAACCACAACCACAACAACCACAACAACCACCACCACAGCCAGCACCACCACAACCGCAGCGACCACCACCTCTTCAGGTGAGCCTCACCCCATCGTCACCCCCACCCCAAATGTCTCCCCCACCCCATCCCCCCCCCACCCCACGGTCCCCCCCGACCCCAAATGTCACCCCTATCCCCCCCCCATCGTCACCCCCACCCCAAATGTCACCCCCCACCCCATCATCCCCCCACCCCATCGTCACCCCCCACCCCAAATGTCACCCCCCCCCAACCCCCCCCCATCATCACCCCCTCCCCAAATGTCACCCCCACCCCATCGTCACCCCCACCCCATCCCCCCCCCACTCCACAGTCCCCCCCACCCCAAATGTCACCCCTATCCCCCCCCATCGTCACCCCCACCCCAAATGTCACCCCCATCCCCCCCCCCATCGTCACCCCTACCCCAAATGTCACCTCCAACCCATCATCACCCCCACCCCAAATGTCACCCCCACCCCAAAGTCATCCCCACCCCATCCCATCCCCCCCACCCCATCGTCACCCCCACCCCAAATGTCACCCCCACCCCACGGTCCCCCCCACCCCAAATGTCACCCCCATCCCCCCCCATCGTCACCCCCACCCCATCGTCACCCCCACCCCATCCCCCCCCCACCCACAGTCCCCCCGACCCCAAAATGTCACCCCTATCCCCCCCCATCGTCACCCCCACCCCAAATGTCACCCCTATCCCCCCCCCCCATCGTCACCCCCCACCCCAAATGTCACCCCCATCCCCCCCCCATCGTCACCCCTACCCCAAATGTCACCTCCAACCCATCATCACCCCCACCCCAAATGTCACCCCCACCCCAAAGTCATCCCCACCCCATCCCATCCCCCCCACCCCATCGTCACCCCCACCCAAATGTCACCACCACCCCATCCATCCCCCCCACCCCATCGTCACCCCCACCCCAAATGTCACCACCACCCCTAATGTCACCCCCATCCCCCCCCATCATCACCCCCACCCCAAATGTCACCCCCACCCCATCCCATCCCCCCCACCCCATCGTCACCCCCACCCCAAATGTCACCCCCCCATTCCCCCCTACCCCATCGTCACCCCCACCCCATCACCCTCTCCAACCCCACCGTCACCCCCACCCCACCCCCCCCACCCCATTGTCATCCCTACCCCCAAATGTCACCCCCACCCCATTTCCACACCTCTCCAAACCCATTTCTCCCCCCACCCCACCACCCTCTCCAACCCATTTCCACCCCCACCCCATCCTCACCCCCACCCCATTTCCACCCCCACCCCATCATTCCCCCCCCACCCCATCACCCTCTCCAACCCATTTCTACCCTCACCCCATCATCACCCCCACCCCAAAGTCACCCCCACCCCATTTCCACCCCCACCCCATTTCTCACCCCACCCCATCGTCCCCCCCACCCCATTTCTACCCCCCTCCACCCCATTGTCACCCCCACCTAATTCCTACCCCCACCCCATTGCCCCCCTCCACCCCATTTCCACCCCTACCCCATCGTCACCCCCACCCCGTTGTCCCCCCCACCCCATCACCCTCTCCAACCCATTTCTACCCCACTCTACAGTCACCCCCACCCCATCATCACCCCCCACCCCATTTCCACCCCTACCCCATCGTCACCCCCACCCCATTTCTACCCCCCTCCACCCCATTGTCACCCCCTCCTCATTCCCACCCCCCACCCCATCGTCCCCCCCCCACCCCATTGCCCCCCTTCACCCCATTGTCACCCCCACCCCATCTTCCCCCCCACCCCATCACCCTCTCCAACCCCATCGTCCCCCCCACCCCATTTCCACCCCCCTCCACCCCATTGTCCCCCTCACCCCATTGCCCCCTTCCACCCCATTTCCACCCCCCTTCACCCCATTTCCACCCCCACCCCATCGTCCCCCCCCCCACCCCATTGCCCCCCTCCACCCCATTTCCACCCCTACCCCATCGTCACCCCCACCCCGTTGTCCCCCCCACCCCATTGCCCCCCCTTCACCCCATTGTCACCCCCACCCCATCTTCCCCCCCACCCCATCACCCTCTCCAACCCCATCGTCCCCCCCACCCCATTTCCACCCCCCTCCACCCCATTGTCCCCCTCACCCCATTGCCCCCTTCCACCCCATTTCCACCCCCCTTCACCCCATTTCCACCCCCACCCCATCGTCCCCCCCCCACCCCATTGCCCCCCTCCACCCCATTTCCACCCCTACCCCATCGTCACCCCCACCCCGTTGTCCCCCCCACCCCATTGCCCCCCTTCACCCCATTGTCACCCCCACCCCATCTTCCCCCCCACCCCATCACCCTCTCCAACCCATTTCTACCCCACCCTACAGTCACCCCCACCCCATCATCACCCCCCACCCCATTTCCAGCCCCACACTATCATCCCCCCCCACCCTCCTCCACCCCATTTCCACCCCCACTCCAAAGTCACCCCCACCCCATTTCTACCCCCCTCCACCCCATTGTCACCCCCACCTCATTCCTACCCCCACCCCATTGCCCCCCTTCACCCCATTGTCACCCCCACCCCATCTTCCCCCCCACCCCATCACCCTCTCCAACCCCATCGTCCCCCCCACCCCATTTCCACCCCCCTCCACCCCATTGTCCCCCTCACCCCATTGCCCCCTTCCACCCCATTTCCACCCCCCTTCACCCCATTTCCACCCTCACCCCATCGTCACCCCCACCCCATTTCCACCCCCCCACCCCATCATTCCCCCCAACCCACCACCCTCTCCAACCCATCATCCCCCTCACCCCATTGCCCCCCTCCACCCCATCGTCCCCCCCACCCCATTTCTACCCCCCTCCACCCCATTGTCACCCCCACCCCATCGTCCCCCCCACCCCATCACCCTCTCCAACCCCATCGTCCCCCCCACCCCATTTCCACCCCCCTTCACCCCATCGTCCCCCCCACCCCATCACCCTCTCCAACCCCATCGTCCCCCCCACCCCATCGTTCCCCCCAACCCACCACCCTCTCCAACCCATCGTCCCCCTCACCCCATTGCCCCCCTCCACCCCATCGTCCCCCCCACCCCATCGTCCCCCCCACCCCATTGCCGCCCTCCACCCCATTTCCATCCCCTTCACCCCATTTCCACCCCCACCCCATCGTCCCCCCCCACGCCACCACTCTCTCCATCCCATTGCCAACCCCCCCCCCCCCCCCCCTTCGTCACCTCCACCCCATTGTCACGTCCACCACACGGTGTCACCTCCGTTTTATTGTCACCTCCACCCCATAGCCGCCTCCACCCCGTTGTCACCTCTGCTCCATTGCCACCTCTGCCCCATTGCCACCTCCACCCTATGGCCACCTCCACCCTATGGCCACCTCTGCCCCGTTGTCACTTCTGCCCCATTGTCACCTCCACCCCATTGGCCCCCCCCCCCCAGCCCCGTTGTCACCTTCACCCCGTTGTCACCTCCACCCTACAGCCCCCCCCCCCCGCACGTTGTCACCTCCGCCCCATTGTCACCTCCACCCCATTGCCCCCCCCCCGCCCCGTTGTCACCTCTGTCCCTTTCCCACTTCTGCCATCCGTCAGCCGTGTCCCCACGTGTCACCTCTGCTCCCCTTCCTGCTGTCCCCACGTGTCACCTCTCTTCTCCTTCGCAATGTCCCCTGGTGTCACCTCTGTCCCCTTCACATCCCCCCCATGTCACCTCCATTGTTTGCAATGTCCCCTGATGTCACTTCTGGTCCCCTTTGTGTTGTCCCCTCGTGTCACCTCCCTTCTCCTTCATGATGTCCCCTCGTGTCACCTCTGCTCCCCTTCATGCTGTCCCCATGTGTCACCTCCCTTCTCCTTCATGTCACCCCCTTGTGTCACCTCCCTTCTCCTTCATGATGTCCCCTGGTGTCACCTCTGTCCCCTTCATTTCCCCCATGTCACCTCCATTCTTTGCGATGTCCCCTCTGTCACCTCTGGCCCCCTTTGTGTTGTCCCCCCATGTCACCTCCCTTCTCCTTCATGTCACCCCCATGTGTCACCTCCCTTCTCCTTCGCAATGTCCCCTGGTGTCACCTCTGTCCCTTTCAAGTTGTCCCCCCATGTCACCTCCCTTCTCCTTCATGATGTCCCCACGTGTCACCTCTGCTACTCTTCATGCTGTCCCCACGTCACCTCCCTTCTCCTTCATGATGTCCCCCCATGTCACCTCTGTCCCCTTCATGTCCCCCCATGTCACCTCCCTTCTCCTTCATGCTGTCCCCACGTGTCACCTCCCTTCTCCTTCGCGATGTCCCCCCATGTCACCTCTGTCCCGTTCATGTCCCCCCATGTCACCTCCCTTCTCCTTCATGCTGTCCCCCCGTGTCACCTCCCTTCTCCTTCGCGATGTCCCCCCATGTCACCTCTGTCCCGTTCATGTCCCCCCATGTCACCTCCATTCTTTGCGATGTCCCCTGATGTCATCTCTGGTCCCCTCTGTGTTGTCCCCTCATGTCACCTCCATTCTCCTTCATGTCACCCCCTCGTGTCGCCTCCCTTCTCCTTCATGATGTCCCCTCATGTCCCCTCTGCTCCCCTTCATGCTGTCCCCACGTGTCACCTCTCCTCTCCTTCGCAATGTCCCCTCGTGTCACTTCTGTCCCCTTTGTGTTGTCACCTCCATTCCTCATGATGTCCCCCCATGTCACCTCTGTCCCTTTCACATCCCCCCATGTCACTCCGTTCTTTGCGATGTCCCCTCTGTCACCTCTGGTCCCCTTCAAGTTGTCCCCAAGTGTCACCTCCCTTCACCTTCATGATGTCCCCTCCTGTCACCTCTGGTCCCCACCATGATGTCCCCTCATGTCACCTCTTTCCTTCTCCATGATGTCCCCCCATGTCACCTCCATTCTTCTTCATGATGTCCCCCCATGTCACCTCCATTCTTCTTCATGATGTCCCCTCGTGTCACCTCCATTCTCCTTTCATTGTCCCCTTGTGTCACCTCTGGTCCCCTGTGTGTTGTCCCCACGCGTCACCTCCATTCATCATGATGTCCCCCCATGTCACCTCCTTCCTCCTCCATGATGTCCCCTCCTGTCACCTCTGGTCCCCACCATGATGTCCCCTCATGTCACCTCCATTCTTCTTCATGATGTCCCCCCATGTCACCTCCATTCTTCTTCATGATGTCCCCTCGTGTCACCTCCATTCTCCCTTGCATTGTCCCCTTGTGTCACCTCTGGTCCCCTATGTGTTGTCCCCACGCGTCACCTCCATTCATCATGATGTCCCCCCATGTCACCTCCTTCCTCCTCCATGATGTCCCCTCGTGTCACCTCTGGTCCCCACCATGATGTCCCCCCACATCACCCCTTCCCTCCTCCATGATGTCCCCTCCTGTCACCTCTGGTCCCCACCATGACGTCCCCCCACGTCACCCCTTTCCTCCTCCATGCCGTCCCCTCCTGTCACTTCTGTCCCCTTCATGTCACCCCCGTCACCCCACTCTCCTTCGTGTCCCCCCCAAACGTCACCTTCCTTCTCCCTTTTATTGTCCCCCCCGTGTCACCTCTGCTCCCCTTTCCGCTGTCCCCTCTTGTCACCTCCCTCCCTCCCCATGTCCCCCCGTGTCACCTCCCCTCTCCTGTCACCGCGTGACCCCCCGATGTCCCCACAGTCACGTGTCTCCACGGTGGCACCTATGATGGCATCAAATGCCTCTGCCCCTCCAACTTCTACGGGCCGCACTGCGAGTTCCCCACCGACGACATCGACACCACCGTCCGTGAGTGCCTCCGCCCCTCTTCCTCTTCCTCTTCCTCTTCCTCTTCCTCTTCCTCTTCCTCTTCCTCTTCCTCTTTCCTTTCCCCTTCCGCTCCTCTTCCCCCTCCCTTCTCCTTTTCCCCTTCTCCCTTTCCCCTTTCCCTTCCTCTTTCTCTCCCTCTCCCTCTTCCTCTTCCTCTTTCCCTTCCTCTTCCTCTCCCTCTCCCTCCTGTTCTTCCCTTCCCCTTCCTCTTCCCCTTCCTTTCCCCCTCCCTTCTCCCTTTCCCCTTTCCCCTTTCCTCCTTCCTCTTCCTCTTCCTCTTCTCTTCCTCTTCTCTTCTCTTGCTCTTTCTCTTCCTCCTCCTCTCCCTCTCCCTCTTCCTACTCCTTTTCCTCTTCCTCTCCCTCTTCCCCCTTCCCCTCCCCATCCCCCTCCCTTCTCCCTTCCTCTTCCTCTTCCTCTCCCTCTCCCTCTTCCTCTCCCCTTTCTCTCTCCCTTTCTCTCTTCCTCTCCTTCCTCCTCTTCTCCTCGTCTTCCTTCTCTTCCTCCTCTTTCTCCTTTTCTTCCTCTTCCTCCTCCTCCCTCCTCCTCTTTCTCTTCTCCTCCTCCTCCTCTTCCTCCTCCTCTTCCTCTTTCTCTCCCTCTCCCCTTTCCCTTTCCTTTTCTCTCTTCCTCTCCTTCCTCCTCCTCCTCCTCCTCTTCCTCTTCCTCTTCCCCTTCCTCTTCCTCTTCCTCCTCCTCTTCCTCTTCCTCTTCCTCTCCCTCTTCCTCTTCCTCTCCCTCTTCCTCTTCCTCCCTTCCCCCCACCCCCGGAGGACCAACCCCATTCTCCCCCCAGCGTCCTTCGGTGCCACCGTGGCGTCGGCGGTTCTGGAAGTCACCGTCACCAACTTCAACTACACCGAACAGTTGGAGGACGAACAGTCAGATGAGTTCCTCGACTTTGGGGATCACTTCCAGAAGGAGGTGAGAGCCATTCCTTGCGTGGGAGGAGGTTGGGGGGGTCACTTCCGGTTTGGGGGGTGTCACTTCCGGTGCTTGGGGGCGCCACTTCCTGTCGTTGGGGGTCTCACTTCCGGTGGTCGGGGTGCCACATCCGGTTTTTGGGGGTGTCACATCCGGTGCTTGGGGGCGCCACTTCCTGTCGTTGTGGTCTCACTTCCGGTGGCCGGGGTCTCACTTCCATCGGTTGGGGTGCCACATCCGGTGCTTGGGGGCGCCACTTCCTGTCGTTGTGGTCTCACTTCCGGTGGTCGGGGTCTCACTTCCATGGGTTGGGGTGCCACATCCGGTTTTTGGGGGTGTCACATTCGGTTTTTGGGGGCGCCACTTCCTGTTGTTGGGGTCTCACTTCCATCGGTTGGGTGCCACATCCGGTTTTTCGGGCGCCACTTCCTGTTGTGAGGCCTCACTTCTGGTTTTGGGCCGCCACTTCCTGTCGTTGGGGTCTCACTTCCGGTGGTCGGGGTCTCACCTCCATCGATCGAGGTGCCACATGCGGATTTGGGGGCGCCACTTCCCGTTGTTGAAGCGTCATTTCCGTTTTGAGGGGTACCACTTCCGGCAGTGGGGGGGCATCACTTCCTGTTTGGGATGGGGTCACTTCCGGTTTCACTTTCGTTTCTGTCGGTCGGTTCCACAGATCGGGAAAATCTACGGCAGCGTCTCCAACTACGCGGGGGTGCAGATCCTGCAGCTCGGGTGCGGATGGGCGCCTTTGGGGTCGGGGCGCCTTTGGGGTCGGGGTCCGGTTTGGGGTCCGGTTTGGGGTCAGGATTGGGGTCGGGTTTGGGGTCAGGTTTGGGGTTGGGTTTGGGGGCGGCTTTGGGGTCGGGGCGGCTTTGGGGTCGGGTTTGGGGTCGGGTTTGGGGCCGGATTTGGGGTCTGATTTGGGGTCGGGGTTGGGGTCGGGTTTGGGGTCAGGTTTGGGGGCGGCTTTGGGGTTGGATTTGGATTTGGGGTCGGGTTTCGGGGTGGCTTTGGGGGCGGCTTTGGGGTCGGGTCGGGTTTGGGGTCGGGATTGGGGTTGGGGTCCGGTTTGGGGTCGGGTTTCGGTTTGGGGTCAGGTTTGGGGCCAGATTTGGGGTCAGGATTGGGGTTGGGTTTGGGGGCGGCTTTGGGGTCAGGTTTGGAGTCGGGATTCGGGTCGGGTTTGGGGTTGGATTTGGATTTGGGGTTGGGTTTGGGGTCGGGGTTGGGGTTGGGTTTGGGGTTGGATTTGGGGTTGGATTTGGGGTCAGGTTTGGGGTCGGGTTTGGGGTCAGGTTTGGGGGCGGCTTTGGGGTTGGGATTGGGGTTGGGATTGGGGTTGGGTTTGGGGTTTGGTTTGGGGTTGGGTTTGGGAGCGGCTTTGGGGTCGGGTTTGGGGTCGGGTTTGGGGTTGGGTTTGGGGTCAGGTTTGGAGTTGGGTTTCGGTTTGGGGTCGGGTTTGGGGTCAGGTTTGGGGTCGGGATTGGGGTTGGGTTTGGGGTCTGCTTTGGGGTCGGCTTTGGGGTCGGGCCTGGGGTCGGGTTTGGGGTCAGGTTTGGAGTCGGGATTGGGGTTGGGGTCCGGTTTGGGGTCGGGTTTCGGTTTGGGGTCGGGATTGGGGTTGGGTTTGGGGGCGGCTTTGGGGTCGGGGTCCGCTTTTGGGGTCCGGTTTGGGGTCCGGTTTGGGGTCGGGATTGGGGTCCGGTTTGGGGTTGGGTTTCGGTTTGGGGTTAGGTTTGGGGTCGGGATTGGGGTTGGGTTTGGGGGCGGCTTTGGGGTTGGGTTTGGGGTCGGGTTTGGGGTCGGGTTTGGGATCAGGTTTGGGGGCGGCTTTGGGGTCAGGTTTGGGGTCGGGATTGGGGTCGGGTTTGGGGTTGGGTTTGGGGTCGGCTTTGGGGTCGGGTTTGGGGTCAGGTTTGGAGTCGGGATTCGGGTCGGGTTTGGGGTTGGATTTGGATTTGGGGTTGGGTTTGGGGTCGGGGTTGGGGTTGGGTTTGGGGTTGGATTTGGGGTTGGATTTGGGGTCAGGTTTGGGGTCGGGTTTGGGGTCAGGTTTGGGGGCGGCTTTGGGGTTGGGATTGGGGTTGGGATTGGGGTTGGGTTTGGGGTTTGGTTTGGGGTTGGGTTTGGGAGCGGCTTTGGGGTCGGGTTTGGGGTCGGGTTTGGGGTTGGGTTTGGGGTCAGGTTTGGAGTTGGGTTTCGGTTTGGGGTCGGGTTTGGGGTCAGGTTTGGGGTCGGGATTGGGGTTGGGTTTGGGGTCTGCTTTGGGGTCGGCTTTGGGGTCGGGCCTGGGGTCGGGTTTGGGGTCAGGTTTGGAGTCGGGATTGGGGTTGGGGTCCGGTTTGGGGTCGGGTTTCGGTTTGGGGTCGGGATTGGGGTTGGGTTTGGGGGCGGCTTTGGGGTCGGGGTCCGCTTTTGGGGTCCGGTTTGGGGTCCGGTTTGGGGTCGGGATTGGGGTCCGGTTTGGGGTTGGGTTTCGGTTTGGGGTTAGGTTTGGGGTCGGGATTGGGGTTGGGTTTGGGGGCGGCTTTGGGGTTGGGTTTGGGGTCGGGTTTGGGGTCGGGTTTGGGATCAGGTTTGGGGGCGGCTTTGGGGTCAGGTTTGGGGTCGGGATTGGGGTCGGGTTTGGGGTTGGGTTTGGGGTCGGCTTTGGGGTCGGGTTTGGGGTCAGGTTTGGAGTCGGGATTCGGGTCGGGTTTGGGGTTGGATTTGGATTTGGGGTTGGGTTTGGGGTCGGGGTTGGGGTTGGGTTTGGGGTTGGATTTGGGGTTGGATTTGGGGTCAGGTTTGGGGTCGGGTTTGGGGTCAGGTTTGGGGGCGGCTTTGGGGTTGGGATTGGGGTTGGGATTGGGGTTGGGTTTGGGGTTTGGTTTGGGGTTGGGTTTGGGAGCGGCTTTGGGGTCGGGTTTGGGGTCGGGTTTGGGGTTGGGTTTGGGGTCAGGTTTGGAGTTGGGTTTCGGTTTGGGGTCGGGTTTGGGGTCAGGTTTGGGGTCGGGATTGGGGTTGGGTTTGGGGTCTGCTTTGGGGTCGGCTTTGGGGTCGGGCCTGGGGTCGGGTTTGGGGTCAGGTTTGGAGTCGGGATTGGGGTTGGGGTCCGGTTTGGGGTCGGGTTTCGGTTTGGGGTCGGGATTGGGGTTGGGTTTGGGGGCGGCTTTGGGGTCGGGGTCCGCTTTTGGGGTCCGGTTTGGGGTCCGGTTTGGGGTCGGGATTGGGGTCCGGTTTGGGGTTGGGTTTCGGTTTGGGGTTAGGTTTGGGGTCGGGATTGGGGTTGGGTTTGGGGGCGGCTTTGGGGTTGGGTTTGGGGTCGGGTTTGGGGTCGGGTTTGGGATCAGGTTTGGGGGCGGCTTTGGGGTCAGGTTTGGGGTCGGGATTGGGGTCGGGTTTGGGGTTGGGTTTGGGGTCGGCTTTGGGGTCGGGTTTGGGGTCAGGTTTGGAGTCGGGATTGGGGTTGGGGTCCGGTTGGGGGTCGGGTTTGGAGTCAGGATTGGGGTCGGGATTGGGGTCGGGTTTGGGGTCGGGTTTGGGGTCGGGGTTGGGGTCGGGGTTGGCTTTGGGGTCGGGGTCAGCTTTGGGGTCGAGGTTAGGGGTCGGGCTTGGAGTCGGGTTTGGGGTTGAATTTGGGGTCAGGTTTGGGGGTGGGTTTGGGGTTGGATTTGGATTTGGGGTCGGGTTTCGGGTCGTGTTTGGGGTTGGGGCCGGGCTCTGGGGCGGCTTTGGGGGCGGCTTTGGGGTCGGGGCGGCTTTGGGGTCAGGGTCCGGTTTGGGGTCAGGTTTGGGGTCAGGATTGGGGTTGGGTTTGGGGTTTGGTTTGGGGTTGAATTTGGGGTCGGGTTTGGGGTCAGGTTTGGGGTCGGGATTGGGGTCGGGTCGGGTTTGGGGTCGGGTTTTTGGTCAGGTTTGGAGTTGGGTTTCGGTTTGGGGTCGGGTTTGGGGTTGGGTTTGGGGTCAGGTTTGGAGTCGGGATTGGGGTTGGGGTCCGGTTTGGGGTCGGGTTTCGGTTTGGGGTTGGGATTGGGGTTGGGTTTGGGGGCGGCTTTGGGGTCGGGGTCCGGTTTGGGGTCAGGTTTGGGGTCAGGATTGGGGTCGGGTTTGGGGTTTGGTTTGGGGTTGGGTTTGGGGGCGGCTTTGGGGTCGGGTTTGGAGTCGGGGTTGGGGTTGAATTTGGGGTCAGGTTTGGGGTCGGGTTTGGGGTCGGGTTTGGGGTCAGGTTTGGGGTGGGATTTGGGGTGGGATTTCGGGTCAGATTTGGGGTCAGATTTGGGGTGGGATTTGGGGTCGGATTTGGGGTCGGATTTGGGGTGGGATTTGGGGTCTGATTTGGGGTCTGATTTGGGGTGCGATTTAGGGTCAGATTTGGGGTCGGATTTGGGATCAGATTTGGGGTGGGATTTAGGGTCAGATTTGGGGTCGGATTTGGGATTGGATTTGGGGTGGGATTTAGGGTCAGATTTGGGGTCAGATTTGGGGTGGGATTTGGGGTGGGATTTGGGGTCTGATTTGGGGTCAGATTTGGGGTCGGATTTGGGATCGGATTTGGGGTGGGATTTAGGGTCAGATTTGGGGTCAGATTTGGGGTGGGATTTGGGGTTGGATTTAGGTTCAGATTTGGGGTCGGATTTGGGATCGGATTTAGGATCGGATTTGGAGTGGGATTTAGGGTCAGATTTGGGGTGGGATTTGGGGTTGGATTTAGGTTCAGATTTGGGATCGGATTTGGGATCGGATTTGGGATCGGATTTGGAGTGGGATTTAGGGTCAGATTTGGGGTGGGATTTGGGGTTGTATTTGGGATCGGATTTGGGGTGGGATTTAGGGTCAGATTTGGGGTCGGATTTGGGATCAGATTTGGGGTGGGATTTAGGGTCAGATTTGGGGTCAGATTTGGGGTGGGATTTGGGGTGGGATTTGGGGTCTGATTTGGGGTCAGATTTGGGGTCGGATTTGGGATCGGATTTGGGGTGGGATTTAGGGTCAGATTTGGGGTCAGATTTGGGGTGGGATTTGGGGTTGGATTTAGGTTCAGATTTGGGGTCGGATTTGGGATCGGATTTAGGATCGGATTTGGAGTGGGATTTAGGGTCAGATTTGGGGTGGGATTTGGGGTTGGATTTAGGTTCAGATTTGGGATCGGATTTGGGATCGGATTTGGAGTGGGATTTAGGGTCAGATTTGGGGTGGGATTTGGGGTTGTATTTGGGATCGGATTTGGGGTGGGATTTAGGGTCAGATTTGGGGTCGGATTTGGGATCAGATTTGGGGTGGGATTTAGGGTCAGATTTGGGGTCAGATTTGGGGTGGGATTTGGGGTGGGATTTGGGGTCTGATTTGGGGTCAGATTTGGGGTCGGATTTGGGATCGGATTTGGGGTGGGATTTAGGGTCAGATTTGGGGTCAGATTTGGGGTGGGATTTGGGGTTGGATTTAGGTTCAGATTTGGGGTTGGATTTGGGATCGGATTTAGGATCGGATTTGGAGTGGGATTTAGGGTCAGATTTGGGGTGGGATTTGGGGTTGTATTTGGGATCGGATTTGGGGTGGGATTTAGGGTCAGATTTGGGGTGGGATTTGGGGTTGGATTTAGGTTCAGATTTGGGATCGGATTTGGGATCGGATTTGGGATTGGATTTGGGATCGGATTTGGAGTGGGATTTAGGGTCAGATTTGGGGTGGGATTTGGGGTTGTATTTGGGATCGGATTTGGAGTGGGATTTAGGGTCAGATTTGGGGTGGGATTTGGGGTGGGATTTAGGTTCAGATTTGGGATCGGATTTGGGATCGGATTTGGGATCGGATTTGGAGTGGGACTTAGGGTCAGATTTGGGGTGGGATTTGGGGTCGTATTTGGGATCGGATTTGGGGTGGGATTTAGGGTCAGATTTGGGGTGGGATTGGGGTGGGATTTGGGGTGGGATTTGGGGTCAGATTTGGGATCGGATTTGGGGTGGGATTTGGGGTCGGATTTGGGGTGGGATTGGGGTGGGATTTAGGGTCAGATTTGGGGTGAGATTTGGGGTCGTATTTGGGATCGGATTTGGGGTGGGATTTAGGGTCAGATTTGGGGTGGGATTTGGGGTTGGATTTAGGTTCAGATTTGGGATCGGATTTGGGATCGGATTTGGGATTGGATTTGGGATCGGATTTGGAGTGGGATTTAGGGTCAGATTTGGGGTGGGATTTGGGGTCGTATTTGGGATCGGATTTGGGGTGGGATTTAGGGTCAGATTTGGGGTGGGATTGGGGGTCGTATTTGGGATCGGATTTGGGGTGGGATTTAGGGTCAGATTTGGGGTGGGATTTGGGGTGGGATTTGGGGCGGGATTTAGGGTCAGATTTGCAGTCGTATTTGGGATCGGATTTGGGGTGGGATTTGGGGTCGTATTTAGGGTTTATCTCCTCCTTGCAGCCCCGCAGGTCTGAGCAGCCCCACGCGAGGCTCCCGCGTCCGGAGGGAAACGGATTTCGGGTAAAATGACCCCAAAAATGGGGGCAAAAAGGGGAAATTTGGGGTTTTGGGGTTTTGGGGTCGGGGGGGGGCGACCCCAAAATGGGTGAAAAACCCCAAGTTTGGGATCGGGGAAAAGGGGAGGAGACCCCAAAATGAGGGGGGAAGTTGTGGGGTCGGGGTTTGGGGTCAGGATTGGGGTTTGGGGTTGGATTTGGGGTCAGGTTTGGGATTTTGGGGTTGGATTTGGGGTCAGATTTGGGGTTTAGGATTTGGGGTTTGGGATTTGGGGTCATATTTTCAGCTTAGCATTTAGGGTTCAGGATTTGGGGTTTGGGGTCGTATTCGGGGTTTAGGATTTGGGGTCAAGGATTTTCTTTCATATTTGTGGTTTAGGATTTGGGGTTTGGGGTCGTATTTGGGGTTCAGGATTTGGGGTTTAGGATTTGAGGTTCAGGATTTGGGGTTCAGGATTTGGGGTTTAGGATTTGGGGTCAGATTTGGGGTTTGGGATTTGGGGTTTAGGATTTGGGGTCGTATTTGGGGTTTAGGATTTGGGGGTCAGATTTCAGGTTCAGGATTTGGGGTTTAGGATTTGGGGTTTAGGATTTGGGGTTTGGGATTTGAGGTCAGATTTGAGGTTTAGGATTTGGGGTTCAGGATTTGGGGTTCAGGATTTGGGGTTTGGGATTTGAGGTCAGATTTGAGGTTTAGGATTTAGGGTCGTATTTGGGGTTTAGGATTTGGGGTTCGGGATTTGGGGTCTTATTTTCAGCTTAGCATTTAGGGTTCAGGATTTGGGGTTTGGGTCGTATTTGGGGTTTAGGATTTGGGTTTGGGATTTGAGGTCAGATTTGGGGTTTAGGATTTGGGGTTCAGGATTTGGGGTCAGATTTGGGGTTCTGGATTTGGGGTCATATTTTCATCTTAGCATTTAGGGTTCAGGATTTGGGGTTTGGGTCGTATTTGGGGTTTAGGATTTGGGTTTGGGATTTGAGGTCAGATTTGGGGTTTAGGATTTGGGGTTCAGGATTTGGGGTCAGATTTGGGGTTCTGGATTTGGGGTCATATTTTCATCTTAGCATTTAGGGTTCAGGATTTGGGGTTTGGGGTCGTATTTGGGGTTTTAAACTCTCTGCTTTTAGGACCTGTGTTGTGGGGCTGGGATTTGGGGGCCGTTGCCCCGTTTTTGGGGTCGGAGGATCCCCGTCTTCAGCCCGTCTCCGTTTTATAGGGTCGGCGTCGTCGTCACTCATCGCGTCGTCGTGTTCGTCACCGACGCCTCCAACGCCACCGACAAACTTTATGGGGTCACCGCAGAGCTGGTGGAGGAGCTCCGCCAGGCCCAGAGAACCCAGGGGGACTGCCAGCAAAACACCTGTGGGTCACTGACCCTATATGGCCCTATATGGCCCCCAATGGCCCCCAATGGCCCCAAACGGCCCTATATGGCCCTATATGGCTCCTAAACGGCCCAATATGGCCCTATATGGCTCCTAAACGGCCCTATATGGCTCCCAATGGCCCCAAACGGCCCTATATGGCCCTATATGGCCCCTGATGGCCCTATATGGCCCCCAATGGCCCCAAACGGCCCTATATGGCCCTATATGGACCTATATGGCCCCAAACGGCCTTACATGGCCCCAATGGCCCCAAACGGCCCTATATGGCCCTATATGACCCTATATGGCCCCCAATGGCCCCAAATGGCCCTATATGGCCCTATATGACCCCCAATGGCCCCCAATGGCCCCAAACGGCCCCATATGGCCCTATATGGACCTATATGGCCCCAAACAGCCTTACATGGCCCCAATGGCCCCAAACGGCCCTATATGGCCCTATATGGCTCCTAAACGGCCCTATATGGCTCCCAATGGCCCCAAACGGCCCTATATGGCCCCCAATGGCCCTCAATGGCCCTATATGGCCCTATATGGCCCCTGATGGCCCTATATGGCCCCCAATGGCCCCCAATGGCCCCCAATGGCCCCAAATGGCCCTATATAGTCCTGTATGG
>NW_027638934.1:0-12328 GCF_951394365.1 Tetrao urogallus
GGGGGGGGGGGGGGGGAGGAAAAATCAAGATGCTTTCCAGCTTCCAAGATGTGCGGAAAAGCTGAGGGCTTTGAATGGACAAACCCCGAGGTTCTGGTTGCCCTATAGACTGGTACGCTCTGCTCACTGATAACAATGGCCTCTGCTTTACCACAGCAAAGGGGAAGAAGGGAAAGGAGAAGGGAGGAAAAAAAAAAAAAGAGAGAAAGAAAAGCTGAACACAACACCCCCCCCCCCCCCCCCCCCCCACCAGCCCCCTTTTAACTATGCAATGCTTGGCTAGGATTAAAATAATAACGAAAAGAATCCAGGCGACGGGGAGGGCGGGGGGCGAGGGGGGGAAAGAAAGCGGAGGGGATATTTAAAAACACAGATCGGGTTCGGATTGCTGGGCAAAGGCAGCGAGGCTCCCGAACAGCGTCACTAGTGAAAAATTATGCTAATTGCAGACGTGGTGGACAGAGGCCTAGACAGAAAGATAGTAAAGCTCGCCTTTGATTCACGTGTTTAACAATTAGGTGTCAATTTATGCTAATAAACCGTTTCAAAATAGTCATGGTTTCCCCCCCCCCTCCCCTTCCCTCTTCTCAAGCGGCCGCTTTCAATAGCCGCTGCCTGCACCCCCCCCCGTCCTCTTCGCCCCCCCCCCGACCCCGGCTGCGTTCGGCTCCCTCTGGCCCCACCGAGGCGGCCACGAAATGTGGGGCACGGGGGGGGGGGGTTTAGAGGGGGGGGCAACCGGGGCGTTTTGGGGAGGGGGCGGACGGAACCCTCGGAACTTTGGCTGAGAGTTTGAGGCCGGGTGATCATAGAAGGGGGTCGGGGGGGGTGAGGGGGGTGGGGGGGTCGGGGCCGGGGAGGATTCGAGGTGTGGGACGGGACGAGGGCTATTAGCGGCCGTATTAATATCGCCGTTATTGCTATGCGAGGCTCTGCCGCTGTCGCCACGGGAGATTTATGCCTCTCCCCGCTCCCACACGCTGCCGAAAGGAGAAACTCGCCAAGATGCGTCCTGGGGAAAGTCCGTGACGAGGAGGGGCCGAAGAGTGGGAGGAAGGCAGGGCAAAGAATTGAGGTGTCTGCACTTTTTCTTTTTTTTTTTTTTCTTTTTTTTTTTTTCTTTTTTTTAAGTGCTACTTTTGTTCCGCATCGCAATTATCTTCTCTCCTTTAATTCTGACGCTCGCTCCTTTGGGTTAAAAGTGCTGACGGGGGGGATTTGCGTTTAGCAGAGCCAGACAAGCAGTGACCACAAAGGCTCTGAGGACTCCGCAGGAAGGTATGCCTCAGCGGGGGGAGGGGGGGGGTTGGGGGGGGGTCCATCGCCTTTTTTCTTCTCTTTTTTAGGGGGGGCACCTTGAGGCGAATAAGTACGGACAGAAAGAAATAAAAAACAAAATCCAAGGTGTCCAAGTGAACGTCTCTGACTTTTGAGAGGATTTATGCTGGGTTGGACAGACGAGCTTTCTAAGTGATGGACAAAGTCTTATCCCGCGGTTTACGGTGTTTCCAGCTATTGTTCTGCCTTCAGACCCCAGAATGAGGGCTTTCGTCCGGGGATGCGACTATTGAGACCCACCCCCCCCACCTCATCCCCCAATCTGGTTATGATCTGCTCGAAAACATCATTTCTACTGCAAGTCTGTTATCAGTTTGAAGCCCCGGAGTTGAAATTCCAGGCAAAGAAAGAGGAGAAACTACAGCGGACTTTTCTTTAAGGACTTCTCTGTAGGTGAAGTGTTGGGTAGGTTTCTGAATATGGACCTCCACTGACTTCTGACAAGCAAAAATACCTCGGGCTCTGCAAGTTAACTCTTCCGAAGTGCAACATTTGGAATTAACCTTAAACCAGCAGCCTAAAAACCAAAGCATTCAGCAGGTAGTTGCAAGTATACAAGCTGGGCTGCTGCAAGCAGTTTTTGGGCTCCCTGTATATTACCATCTCAGTTTGGGATGCAGCTGAATTTCTTTTTGCCTTTAAAATGCAGCTCCCTCGCACCAAATCAGCAGCAAATGTTGCAACCCGACCGGGTTTCCCTTCAAAGGAAGCTCAGGAAATCTCTTCCATTTAAAACACTCCCTGGAAGTTACGGCCATAAATCACAAAAGTTTCGAGACAAGGCGGTAGCGAAATGGAGAAAGAAAATATTCTGCTGTAATCCGGGGCAGCCGTGTTTGGTGGGGAAATAGGAAATAAAGGAAGGAATAAAGTCACGTTGGGTGATTTTTTTGGAGAAGGAATGGATCCGAGTGAATGGGGAGGAGGGAGGTGGGCGCAGGGAAGGGGAGCAGGTAGGAGATGGAGAGCAAAACTCACCGGTTCCCGGATGTGTGGTCCAGCAAACACGGGGCTGCGGTGGAGTTTGAGAAAGGAGAAGAACTGAAGAGGGGAAAAAAAAAAGAGAGAGAGAGAGAGAGAGAGAGAGAGAGAGAAAGTATGAAACTCGGGTCAGAGAAGCGTGGACAAGGGAAAGCGAAGGGAATTCATCACACAGAGAAATGTTTGGGTGGAAATGGGGAGCAGACGGGCTCTAATAACAACCCCCCCTCCTCCCCCCCCTCTCCCCGGCATCTCCTCTGAGGATATCTCTCATCCAAGAGAGTAAGTACAGCTTTGCCAGGGGTTTCACCACTTTCCACACGCCTGTAACCGAAGTGGCACCGCAGACGGTGGGCGCTGCTCTTCTTTCTGCCAATTTGAGATCGCTGACCCCCCCTCTTTCCCCCCTTCCTATCCCCACCTCGGGTCTGGGGCTGAGATGGGGGAGCCGAACGTCAGGAAAACGCCGAAAAAAAAAAAAAAAACCAAAAAAAAAAGTCATAAATAAATGAGAACCGAAAGGTTTTTGGTTAAACGCCGCCGGTAATTTCCGAGTTCAACGCGTTGAAGGGGTGAAGTACACGCGGTTCTTTTGGCTTTGGGTTCGACAAAAGTAAAGCATGAGGGAACGCACGAGGCCGCTTTCCTGAAGGAGTCGGGATGAGGAATGCGGGGGGGTTACGTGGAGGTTCTCAGTTTGGGGTTTGGCAACAGGACGGACGGGTCGAACCGGAACGCGTTTAGAGCCGCGCTGAGGTTTTATCCGAGCGACTTTCATAGGAAGGACTTAGAAAATGGGCAGAGAAAGGAAGGGGGAAAAAAAAAAGAAAAAAAAAAAGGAAGGAAAAAAATGAAGAAAAAAAAGCAATCTCATTTAAAAATATTTTCGTTTGGGGAAACATTCGGTCGCTTTCATAATCCCGTTTCCGTTCTGGATGTTGAAGTTATTAATCTCAAATAAAAACGTTCCCCTCACGCCCTTACTCGGCGTGTGACAACATCCCCGAGTCCATAAATCAGCAGTGGATGCTCCGTGACCTTCTCCCGTCGGCGGCCGAGAGCTGTGTTTTTTATTAGGGTTATTATTACGTTCTCGCACACTTTCATACACAGCTTTGCCAATATTCCGCTTCCGTCTCAGCCTTGCCCGCTTTAACCGGGGCTTTCCAGTTCTCTCAGTGGAGTGTACGTTTGTAAAGGGGGTCGGGAGGGAATGGGGGGGGGGAGGAAGGGGGGGAGGGGGAAAAAAAAGAGGAAAAAAAACCTCTTTTTTTGCTTTTTTTTGGGGGGGGGGGGGGCAATTTTTGCGTGGTGAAGCCGGCAAACGAAATATGAATCCCGGAGCGTTCCTCCCACTTTGGGAACCGAAGGGGGGGGAGAAGAAGGGCAGAGAGAAAGGAGGGAGGGTAGAGGGGGGGGGGAATCGCGTCCGAGAGGAGCGCTTTGCTGGAGGGAGGAGGAAAAAGAGAAACAAACAAACAAACAAACAAACAAACAGAGGGGATTTGGCATAAATCTTGGGGGAAAGGTGGGGGGGGGTGGTTGTTTCTCTTTGTTTTTAATTTATTCCCTTGCAATAAAGGCAGTGGAGGGATGGATGGAGCCGGTGTCTTCTTCCCCCCCCCCGCCCCCCAACCCTCCTTCTTTGTTTTGATCTGGGCGGCTTTGCTCGGTTTGCTTTGCATTAATTTCTCTCTCAGAGGAGGTGCAGACTCAGCCCAGCCCTGCGAGCCCCGCAGCACCCACCGCCTCCTCCAGGGGCCTTTTTATGCGTGATTCATCCTTGTTACTATCAGTAACTAAAAGGAAAGAGTTCGGCTTTCCTCGCTCCTATCCCGCAAACAGACAGCCAGAGGAAGGGGAGAGTTATGGAGGGACCAGGACCTCCCGGTACCCCAAACAGAAGCCAATGAGGATAAGAAATCAAAATGAAGCGGAGTGAGCAGTGTTTTTTTCCTTGACAGATTAGACCTTTTTTCTCCCCATGACCTTTGCTTGGAGGAGCGATAACTCACCAGGTTAATGATCGCTCGGCGGAAGTGTTACTGAATTGCTTCCAAAAAAAAAAAAAAAAAAAAGCCTAAAAAATCCTACAAAAACCAACCCCAAAACGAACAGACAGTGGAGAGGACACACAGCTCCGAAGTTCCCATCCCTGTGCCAACGGGGTTGGGATTTCGGGACATTTTGGGGTCGGTAGGTGTGTGGGTGGGGATGATGCTGTGAGCCAAAGGAGGCAATTTGAGCTATCAGCGCTCTGCAAATCGATACTTTGGGAACAGCTCAGCAGAGACGGGAAGAATCTCCATCCCCGCTCCCCCACCCACCCTCCAAATGCCAAAATAATGGCTTGAATTATGCGCTCACGTGATTGGGACACGTCAACCTTTTGCCCGTTTTATATAGAATTGGGAAACGATCCGCTCCCTCTCCACTTTCACTAATTCCTCCATCAGCAAATTACCCAAACTTGCCGGGCCGGAGATACCCCTCACTCCCTCCTATCGCATTTGGGGCTGGCCTGGCTTCTGGGGGCTTTTAGCTGCTTATTAATCCTTTTAATTATTATCTTTCTCCTCCCCCCCCCCACCCCCCCTTCTAAAAACAAAACAAAACAAACCCTTTCCTATCTTTTGTCCTGAAGGCAGAGGAGGCGAACCAACACTAACGAGGAAAGCAACCTCAACAACCACCGCTCCTCTGAACGGCAGAGACGACGGAGATGGGGGGGGAAAGGGGCAGGAAAAACGGAGTGGGGCTTCTCAGCCTTCTCCTCCTTCGAAAGAGAGAGAGATAGAGAGAGAGGAAGACTCCAAGTTTTCTCCCCCCCGCCTTCCCATCCCTCACCCATCCTACGGCAATGTGAAATAAATAAATAAAAAATAACAGGATTTGGGTTATTTTTGCAGTGATACTCGCCTGAATCCGGGACCCGACGGGCGCTGTTGGACGGTCTGAGCATGGGGGAGAAAGGACCTGGGAGAAGAAAGAAGCTCAGTTTACCTTTTTCCGTGCGTTACTTCAATTCTTATCAATTTCTTACTTCAAGACTTATCAATTTCTGACGAGGGAGTAGCAGGAAAAAGGGTAAAGAAGCGGTGTTAAGGAATTGCATTTCTCTGGTTTGGGATGTTCCCACTAAATATCGCTCTTCTAAAGGGAACCGTGAGGATAGAAGCCAGTCTCGCATTCTCCCTTCACTGCCCATCTCTGCAACCATCCCACAGCCACCGACGGACACACAGCAGAGCCACTGCCCCGTGCTAAAACCCCCTCTTACTGTAAGGGCATTTGATCTGACATCCTCATCACCATATCAAAGGGCTCCGATCTATCCCGAGTCCTCGGTTAATTTTAATTAGGTGGGAAAGCTTTGGGAACGGGCAATGTTTAACGCAGCAGAGGACACGTAGATGGAAGTGGAGGCTTTAAATCCTGTTTCTACTTCTAGGACGGATGCGCCTCGCTGTAACACACGTGTTTTAGGCAGAAATAACTCATCCCTATGCTCACAAAGCCCCTGGGCAGAGGTGGCAGCGTGACTCGGAGAAGAACCCATTCACATCCACCCCAAAGAACTCAGCTCGGTGCTCCGAGGTATCCCCGTTGCTGTATAATAGCACAAAGAGGAACCGAGCTTCCAGTCCCCCCATCCGAACCAGGACAGAGATCCCCACGCTGCAGTCATTCGTTTCTTTTTAAGAAGAGTGGGAGGAAAGAAAACTGGAAGGGTGGAAAAATATCCCAACCCCCCCAACCCCCCCCCCCCTTTCCAAACCTGTCCCAAAAGAGAATTGCGAGCACCGACAGCACAGAGATCTATACAGCTGTATTTCAGAAAGTGACCATTAATATCAATTTACTTCAATGAAAACTTTGCTTCTTCATGAAGTTGATGATTTATGATAAAATCAATTAAATTACGGCCACTTAGGGCCTGCGGTTCCTACTCAGATTTCATTCGCCAACAGATCAAGTGCTCGACAAAAAAAAAAAAAAACATATTCAACTTTAGCTTCAGGCGAGAGCAGATAATTCTAAAGCTGGGGAGATTTAATGCAAAGCAATCTTCAAGGGGAAAGGAAAAGGGAAAAAAAACCCGCACACACACAAAACAAGGGATCCCCACCCCCCCATCCCATAGACGCCGTATATCCGAGATTTTCTCTCTGCCAGTTTAACAGTTTGCCTCGGGAAATATCGGACACTGAGTCCAAAGTTTTCCAGTTTCACAACGCATGTGGACATTTTTAGAACTGGGAACTTGTCCAGAGGGCAGAGTTATTCTCTTGTTCTAAAGGGAAAGGAAGCAGAGGAGAGCAGAGAGCACAAATAGATACATATTTAGAAAAACTTTCCAGATTTAATTCAATTTTTCGGCTTTTTTCTTTGCCCTCCATGCGAACGAGTTTCCTGCCTCGCTCTTTAAATCCACACCGGCAGTTCATGGGATGTGTGAGGAGGGGGGGGATTTCTGAGCACGAACTGAAGACCAAAAGTCCATAGAAAACGTTGCACCCGGTATTTCCAGACGAAAATTCACCCTCCCTCCCATTTCCTTTTGGCAGAAGTGGCATTTGTGTGAGATGAACCATTTTCGAGTTCATCTCTCTCCCACATCAACCCAACCAACCCAATCCAATTCAACCCAACCCAACTCAACCAACACAACCAAACCAAACCAAACCAAACCAAACCAAACCAAACCAAACCAAACCACAACCCTTTCTAAAAGCCTGGCAGTTCTCATGCTCGGAGTCTCCAAACTACTCTCATTTCATGCCAAACGTTTAAGAGTTGCTGCCTTACCCATTTCGGTCAAACTCACTGGCCACCACAGAGACAAGGAACTCAAGGAGCCAGATGTTTGTGAGTCACATCTGGCCTCTACAGCCGGACCTGGGGAGGGAACCCTCGCGATGGACATAGACAGAGCTTGGGATTTCTTTTCTTTCTTTCTTTTTTCTTTTTTTTTTAGAAGCCGTTGTAATTAGGATCTGCTTCAAGTAAACAAGAAAGTCTGTAGGGCCATAAATCACCATCACATACATTCTTCAGCTTAACACTCAGCTTTTCCAATGGGCTTTTGTAGTTTCTTTTTCAAACGAGAGAGAGGTGCTAAACTTTAAACAAATGTGGCCCGGACAAACTTTGCGGGTAAACACGCTTTTGGAAAGGAGCAGTTTGTAACCGGTCCCGGTTATGGACCGTGAGAGATCATTTTGGTTCATCTTCTGCTTCCCCCGTCCTGCTCCGAGACGTCGGTCTTAATTTGTTACCGGGAGAGATGAGGATTGGGGAACGGCCTGTCAAAGCCTTCGGGCAATTCATTACAGCTCCAAACGTCGGAGCCGGGAAAGGCAGAGCCGCGTCGTTCTTTTATTTATTTCTCTGTAACTTCTTACCTGTGTTACCGTCCGATTTCAAGACCTGGAGAAGAAGGAGAGAAGCCGAACGGGGCTGGTGCGATTTCACAGCTGAAGCGGCCAAATTAACGAGAGGAAAAGGAACTACTTTGTAGCGATGAATCTCGTTGTCAGTGTGTTCGGCCGCGGTTTGTCGCTTTGGTTTGGGTTTGGTTTGGTTTTTCCCCAAAGATGCTTTGATAAATCTATCTATCTATCTATCTATCTATCTGTATTACGGACCCGCTCGATTCAATCGGAACTGAGTTGACGTGCGAAAAAACGCTTCCAAAACAGCTGAAAGTATCGCAAAGATGCGGCCCCTTCTGCACAGAGACACCGAACGGCAGGGGATGAAGTGGGGGTGTCGGGAGGGGGAGGTTGGGCGCACATTCCCCCTTAAAAGCAAAAAACACACACAAAAAAAAACCTACACACACAAAAAAAAAAGACCAAAAAAAAAAAAAGGAAAGAAGAAGAAGAAAAAAAAAAAGTCCTCAAACCTCCCCCACTCCTCAATCCTGCGTTTCTATCTGGAAAGCTGTTTCTCTTTATAAAGACTTAAAATGTTGCAAGACTGCTGTAATACTGAGTGACAAGGGGTGCTGGAGAGAAGGGAACCAAATGGATTCTGGTTTTTAGAGCCAGTAGGAATTGGCCGGCCTTCAATGTCAGGATACAAAATTGATTCCATATGTCTCGTCCCGGGAAAGGGAAGAAACGAAGGAAAGAGAGAAAGAAGGAAAGAGGGAGAAAGAAAGGGGTGAGGAATAAAAGTTGTGCCAAGCCCAACGAGTTTCCTTTCTCTTTGTCTCTGTTTCTCTCTCTTTCTCTCTTTTTCTTCCCCTTTCCCCCTTTCCTTCTCTTTCCTTCTCCCCTTTTCCTCTCTTTCTCTCTGCTTCTTTCCATCTTTCTTTCTTTCTTCTCCCATCTTTCTTTCTCTTCTTTCATTTTCTTTCTTCCCCTCTTTTCACCTCTTTCTCTCTTTCTTTCCTTTTTCCTTCTCTTTCTTTCCCTCTTTTTTTTCTCTCTCTCATTCTTTCTCTCTGCCTCTTTCCCCTCTTTCTTTCTCTCTTTCTCTCTCTTTTTCCCTTCTATTTTTTCTCCTCCCTCTTTCCCTCTTTCTTCCCCTTTATCTTCCCCCCTACCCCTCCCAGTAACACCGGGAGAAACACTCCACCTTTAACTCTCCCCCTCGCTCAAATAATATCATACAAGGAATACTGTTGACACTCGGGTTTGAACCAGGAAGGGGAGAGGTAACAGTAGCAACAAAGCAGATCCTGGAGTTATTTTTAGGCTCGATTTGCTGGAGCTGACCTCAGCCTGGGGAGAGGAAATGGTGGAAATATGGATGCTGGCAAAAAGCTGAAGCGTGCCATTGCCCGGCCTCGGATCCAAAACAGGGAGGGGAAGGGGAGGCCAAACGCTCACAGATAATAACGATAATGATGATGATAATAATAATAATAGAGTAAAACCACCCTTAACGGAGCAGAGAGGGGAGGCTGCAGCCCCAGAGCGAAGGCAGGTGAAGGGCTCTGAGCTCGGAGGCTCCCATTGCAGCAGTTATAATGGGTTGGGGGGAGCGAGGGAATCGCTGGACACTTCGCACCACCCCCCCCCCCCCCCCTCCCATTCCCAAGCCCTACAGGCTGTGGTTTGCCAGTCCCTATTGATTTCCCCAGGACATGCTCGGAGAGAATTTGACCCGAAGTTTTTCAGGCTTCTCTCTTGACCTCCAGATACCGCTGCCAATAAAGCGCTGATATATTTCGCATTGAGTCGGACATCAAAAGGAGACAAAATAGCAACGAGAGGGGATTTCTTTGTAACCCCTCCCCTCATATCTATGTTTAAAAAAGTGAGGAGTCAGATCTCCACCATCACCTCTGATTTATAGCCTTCCTTTTCAAGCGAGCCGGTTACGCACAGGGAAGTGTTGAAATGTGGTTATTGCCTTTAATTTCTTTCGTCTCCCCCTTTTCTCCTATCCCTCCTCCCGACTAAAAAAAAAAAAGAGAGAGAGAGAGAGAAGGGGGAAAAAACCCAACAACTTCAAAGGAAATCATCCCTGTTTCCAGACTCTCCCCTATTTAAACCGAAAAGCCACCGGACTCTTCCCCTCCCGTGCAGCTCACTCTCCTCTTTTTTTATATATTCAAATGAAGCAGCATAATTGGCTTCGCCTCCAAAAACTCCTTCGCTGTTTTCGGGCCTGCATAGCAGCTGGATTGCGGCTGATTCTGCTTTTATTTTGGCTCTTGAACATCGGAGCAGAAAATCAGCCGTTCCCCCCCTCTCTGCTCCCCTTCCCGGCTCTGCCCGCTCCTCTCCGCCCATTCCCCCTCCATCGCTTTTCTCCTCTCTCCCCCTCCGCGGTGCTTTGAACAGAAATAACCCTCTCCCACCATCCCGCAATAAATTATGAATCAAGGTGATGTTGACTCATATTTACAACGTTAATCGTTTCCTCTGTGGGAAAAGATAGGGGATGTGCGGCCGAGGGGGAGGGCGGTTTCTTTAGGGGAGAGATGTGAGCAACGCGGATTCGCAGCGCTCGTGGAGCAGGAACTTCTGGAGAGATGACAAGGCAAGGGGGAACGCTTATTGCACAGAAATTAGTGCAACAGCAACTTGAAATAGCTGATTATCTGCTCCCGTCTCTCGGACCTTATCTCTATCCTTTGTAACCGTAACCCGCGATAGCAAGTTTCTATCAAACTCGGCTTCAACCGAGTTGATAAGGGAAGATTTAACGCGGTGAGGAACGATCTGCTGGTGACTTCGGTGGGTCGGGGATGTGCTGGTGGCTGAGCTGGGACAAAAGGTGCTGGGCGGCTGCTGCTGCTGCTGCCTGGACCCTTCCCAGCTCAGAGAAAATCGTTTTGATTATGATTATGACGATTATTTTAAAGCAGGATTTGTGTGGGGAGAAGTGGGGAGCACATGAGGGAGAAATAAGGAGAGAGGTGGGCTCTGGGCGCATCGGTGTGGTCCAAGGCTGGATCTCTCTATATGGCAGCAGCCCCCCCGGCTCCTCCCCACTCCAGTTCCTTCCTGCAGCCCCCGTAGCAGTGCTGGGGGAGCTCTGCCTTTCCCCCCCCCTCCCACTCGGATACCATCCTTTGCAGGTTTCCCTCTGGGTTTTGGGTCCTACCCTGAGTCTCGGGTGCCCTCCGAGGTTCGAGGCTGGGGTCCCATCTCTGGCATGGTCCATCCTCCTGGATCTAGGGCATCCTATCCCGGCTCTGCGCCTATTAATAAGGATGTGAGTCTCTTATCCAAAATCTGGGGTCCTATTTAGGGTCTGGGACTCTCCTCTCGGGTCGGAATGACAGCGCCCTGGGGTCGGGCTAATGTCCCCAGCACGGAGGTTCGGCCGAAGCGATCCGGGAGCCTTCGGCCACCCCATCTCCTCCTGACATCTGGTCATTAAAGGGCGACATTCGCACAATGGCGTCTGGACCGGGCTGAATAAAGCCCCGGTATTGATTTAAACGGGGCGGGGGCTGCGGGGGGCTCCCCTGCTCCGAGCTCGCAGCCGCCCCCCGCCAAGCGCCCATTTCTCACGCTCAGCATCCCGAGTCTACAGAGAATTTAAGAAAATAATAAAATAAAATAAAATAAAAACTTAACAAAACGATTCAAAATAACCACCGACGAAAATAGAGAGGGAGAAGAGAGAAAAAGCGGGGGCTGAGAGATGCGAGGTGGCTGCATCCATCTGAAGCCGACAATTTAAACTAACACGCAACTTGACAGAGAATGATGCTGCATTTCTGGCTCAGTCACCGTCTCTGTTTCTCCCTTAATATTTAATGAAAGTCGCTGAGTTGCTCTAATTTTGCTACATAAAGGTTTACATTAGCAGACAGAGTTAAATATCCCCGCTCGGCGGTGTTAGACTTGGCTGGTGAGCCAGGGAGGAGGAAAGGGAAGAGAAAAGCGGAGAATTCTCAACTGAGAATCCGGTGCGAACATTTAATCTTTGCTCCTGTTGTCAGTTTTATTGACTCCTCTCATGTTGGAGCTTGTAAAATATTTTAAAAAGCCATCTCTCACTTCCCCCTTCCCTTTCAACACTCGCGGTTGGGACCAATTTGGTCCGGTTCGGAGCTGGGGGGGAGGGGGATGGTTGGGGGACAATCCCCACCTCCCCATTTCTGCTCTCTCCTCTCTGACATTAAAGCAGGTAGCGATGCTCCCGGCTCGGATACACACCGTGTCCCCAAAAGCTTCAGCTTCGCTACCGTGGCTCAGCAGCTTGAGGGGGATTTCCCTATCTAAGTTCAGCTGTGTTTTGCACAGCAATCACTAAAAGGTATCGGCTGCCAGCCAAGTCCTGCTGCCGCTTCAACCTATTGCGATTATTTCTTATAGCTGCTCTTTTCGCTTGGTAAAACAGGCCCCGTGCCCCTAAATACAAAGCGATTCCTGAAAGCACCTTCTCCAACTTTCAGCGCAAGAACGCTGTTCTCTATTCTCCATCCATCACCATTACAGCCTCAGAGAGATCGGGGCTCTACGCAAACTTATCCTCCTGCTGCAAAAGAAGAACGAATTACACTCAGCGAGCATAACCCCCCTTTCAGCTGTTGTCA
>NW_027638933.1:0-13646 GCF_951394365.1 Tetrao urogallus
ATAGCAAGGAGGGACCCTATAGGGAATGGGGACCCTATAGGGAGTGGGGACCCTATAGGCAATGGGGACCCTATAGGGAGTGGGGACCCCCTTTGGTCAGCGCAGACCCTACAGGAAAGAGGGGTGCTGGGGGATTGGGGACCCCTGTGCTGAATGGGGACCCCATAACGAGGAGGGACCCCATGGTGAACGAGGACCCCATGGACGAGACCCCACACCATAATGGGGTGAGCGGGGACCCGGAGGGCTGAGTGGGGACCCCAAGCGTTGACCCCATAGGGAGCTGAAGGACCCCAAAGCTGAGTGGGGACCCCAGGCGTTGACCCCATAGGGAGCTGAAGGACCCTAAAGCTGAGTGGGGACCCCAGGCGTTGACCCCATAGGGAGCTGAAGGACCCCAAAGCGTTGACCCCATAAGGAGCTGAAGGACCCCAAAGCGTTGACCCCATAGGGAGCTGAAGGACCCCAAAGCTGAGTGGGGACCCCCATAACGTGGCCTGGCTGCACCCTAAAACGTCCCCAGGGTTTGGCTGGGCGTCCCGTGTGGTGACACCGGCACTGTGCCACGTCTGCTTATGGGGTCAGTGGGGCGGGACGAGTCCAAGAGGGGGGGGGACGTCACCAGGATGTCCTGGTGCCACGCTGCCATGGAAAGGTGACACCCCCAGGGTGTGGGATCGGCTGTGTTTATAGGGCGCCCTATGGGGTGGCGCTGGGCTGTGTTTATAGGGCGCCCTATGGGGTGGCGCTGGGCTGTGTTTATAGGGCGCCCTATGGGGTGGCCCCGCTGTCCCCAAAGTGTCACCTGAGACACCCCCCCCCCCCCCCCCACATGTCAATGCAGGGACATTCGGCTTCCTCCCCCCCCCCCCCCCCCCCTCGTCCCACACCCCGCAGAGTCAATATTGACGCAGGGTTGGGACGCGGAGCCGGGTGACACCGAGGGGACGGGAAGGGTGGCATTGAGGGGGGGGGGGGGGGACATCATAGGGGCACCCCAATGGGAACCTCAGTGGCACCCCGAAAGGCATCGCAATGGCACCCTAAAGGGCACCCCAACGGCACCACAAAGGGCACCCCTGGTGGCACCCAATAGACACCCCAAGGGCACCCCAAAGGGCACCCCAACAGCACCCCAAAGGGCACCCCAATAGCACCCCAAAGGGCACCCCAACAGCACCCTAAAGGGCACCCCAACAGCACCCCAAAGGGCACCCCAATAGCACCCCAAAGGGCACCTCAATAGCACCCCAAAGGGCACCCCAACAGCACCCCAAAGGGCACCCCAATGGCACCCCAAAGGGCACCTCAATGGCACCCCAAAGGGCACCCCAACAGCACCCCAAAGGGCACCCCAATGGCACCCCAAAGGGCACCTCAATGGCACCCCAAAGGGCACCCCAACAGCACCCCAAAGGGCACCTCAACGGCACCCCAAAGGGCACCCCAACAGCACCCCAAAGGGCACCTCAATAGCACCCCAAAGGGCACCTCAATGGCACCCCAAAGGGCACCCCAACAGCACCCCAAAGGGCACCTCAACGGCACCCCAAAGGGCACCACAATAGCACCCCAAAGGGCACCTCAATAGCACCCCAAAGGGCACCTCAACGGCACCCCAAAGGGCACCCCAACAGCACCCCAAAGGGCACCTCAATAGCACCCCAAAGGGCACCTCAATGGCACCCCAAAGGGCACCCCAACAGCACCCCAAAGGGCACCCCAATGGCACCCCAAAGGGCACCTCAATGGCACCCCAAAGGGCACCCCAACAGCACCCCAAAGGGCACCTCAACGGCACCCCAAAGGGCACCCCAACAGCACCCCAAAGGGCACCTCAATAGCACCCCAAAGGGCACCTCAATGGCACCCCAAAGGGCACCCCAACAGCACCCCAAAGGGCACCCCAATGGCACCCCAAAGGGCACCTCAATGGCACCCCAAAGGGCACCACAATAGCACCCCAAAGGGCACCTCAACGGCACCCCAAAGGGCACCCCAACAGCACCCCAAAGGGCACCTCAATAGCACCCCAAAGGGAACCCCAAGGGCACCCCAAACGGCACCTCAATAGCACCCCAAAGGGCACCCCAACGGCACCCCAAAGGGCACCCCAATAGCACCCCAAAGGGCACCCCAACGGCACCCCAAAGGGCACCCCAATAGCACCCTAAAGGGCACCCCAACAGCACCCCAAAGGGCACCCCAATAGCACCCCAAAGGGCACCTCAATAGCACCCCAAAGGGCACCCCAACGGCACCCCAAAGGGCACCTCAATAGCACCCCAAAGGGCACCCCAATAGCACCCCAAAGGGCACCCCAATAGCACCCTGGTTGGAATCCTACTGGGCATCCCAATGGGAACCCCAGTGGTACCCCAGTGACACCCCAATGGCTCCTCAATGGCACCCCAACGGCACCCCAACGGAAATCCCAATGGGTGCCCCAAAGGGAATGCCAGTGGGAATCCCATGGGGCCCCCCAATGGACATCCCAATGGCACCCAATGGGCACCCAATGGCACCCCAATGACACCCCAATCAATTACACCCCAGTGGCACCCCAATGGCAATCCCAGTGGCCCCCCAAGGGTACCCCAGTGGCATCCCAATAGGGACCCCAATAGCACCCAGTAGCACCCCAATAGCACCCCAGTGGGCAGCCTAGTGGCAGCTCTATGGGCATCCCAGTGGGTGCCCCAATGGGAACCCCAAGAGCACCCGAGTGGCACCCCAAGTGCACCCCAATGGCACCCCAATGGAAATCCCAATGGGTGCCCCAAAGGGAATGCCAGTGGGAATCCCATGGGGCACCCCAATGGGCATCCCAATGGCACCCCAATGGGCACCCAATGGGCACCCCAGTGGCACCCCAATGACACGCCATTGGCACCCCAATCGATGATACCCCAGTGGCACCCAAGGGTACCCCAGTGGCATCCCAATAGGGACCCCAATAGCACCCAGTGGGCAGCCTAGTGGCAGCTCTATGGGCATCCCAGTGGGTGCCCCAATGGGAACCCCAAGAGCACCCCAGTGGCACCCCAAGGGCACCCTGGTGGGAATCCTGCTGGGCACCCCAATGGGCACCCAATGGCACCCCAGTGAGTACCTCAGTAGCACCCCATGGGCGCCCTACTGTCACCCCAATGGGAATCCCTACAACGGGCGTCCCAATGGCACCCAATGGCACCCAATGGCACCCCAATCGATTATACCCCAGTGGCACCCCAGTGATACACCTGTGGGAATCCCAATGGCACCCCAACGGAAATCCCAATGGGTGCCCCAAAGGGAATGCCAGTGGGAATCCCATGGGGCACCCCAGTGGGCACCCAATGGGCGCCCCAATGGCACCGCAATGGAAATCCTAATGGGTGCCCCAATGGGAATCCCATGGGCACTCCAATGGGGAACCCCAATGTCACCCCAGGGAGTGCCCCCATAGCACCCCAATGGCACCCAATGGCACCCCTATGGGAATCCCAATGGGCTCCCAATGGCAACGCTCCACCCATGCAATGCTGCATCCATGCATGCAACGCTGCATCCATGCACCGCAACATCTATGCATGCAGTGCTACATCCATGCAACGCCCCATCCATGCAATGCTGCATCCATTCAACACTGCACCCATGCAACGCCCCACCTATGCATGCAACACTCTGCCCATGCGTGCAATGCTCTATGCCTGCAATGCTGCATCCATGCAACGTCCCACCCATGCAACCCCCACCCATGCAATCCCCCACCCATACAACCCCCCATGCATGCAACCCCCAACCATGCAACCCCCATCCATGCAACCGTCTACCCATGCAACTCCCCACCCATGCAACTCCCCACCCATGCAACCCCCACCCATGCAACCCCCCACCCATGCAACCCCCCACCCATGCAACCCCCACCCATGCAACCCCCACCCATGCAACCCCCCACCCATGCAATCCCCACCCATGCAAACCCCCACCCATGCAATCCCCACCCATGCAACCCCCACCCATGCAACCCCCACCCATGCAACCCCCCACCCGTGCAACCCCCACCCGTGCAACCCCCACCCATGCAACCCCCCACCCATGCAACCCCCACCCATGCAACCCCCACCCATGCAAACCCCCACCCATGCAACCCCCCACCCATGCAACCCCCACCCATGCAACCCCCACCCATGCAACCCCCACCCATGCAACCCCCCACCCATGCAACCCCCACCCATGCAACCCCCCACCCATGCAACCCCCACCCATGCAATCCCCACCCATGCAACCCCCACCCGTGCAACCCCCACCCATGCAACCCCCCACCCATGCAACCCCCACCCATGCAACCCCCACCCATGCAAACCCCCACCCATGCAACCCCCCACCCATGCAACCCCCACCCATGCAACCCCCACCCATGCAACCCCCACCCATGCAACCCCCCACCCATGCAACCCGCACCCATGCAACCCCCACCCATGCAACCCCCCATGCAACCCCCCACCCATGCAACCCCCACCCATGCAACCCCAACCCATGCAACCCCCACCCATGCAACCCCCACCCGTGCAACCCCCCACCCGTGCAACCCCCACCCGTGCAACCCCCACCCATGCAACCCCCACCCATGCAACCCCCCATCCACGCAACTCCCCACCCGTGCAACCCCCACCCGTGCAACCCCCACCCGTGCAACCCCCACCCATGCAACCCCCACCCATGCAACGCCCCACCCATGCATCTCCCCACCCATGCAACCCCCCACGTAACCCTCCACCCATGCAACCCCCACCCATGCAACCCCCACCCGTGCAACCCCCACCCGTGCAACCCCCACCCATGCAACCCCAACCCATGCAACCCCCACCCATGCAACCCCCCATCCACGCAACTCCCCACCCACGCAACTCCCACCCGTGCAACCTTCACCCGTGCAACCCCCACCCATGCAACCCCCACCCATGCAACCCCCACCCATGCAACCCCCCACCCATGCAACCCCCCACCCATGCAACCCCCACCCATGCATCTCCCCACCCATGCAACCCCCCACGTAACCCTCCACTCATGCAACCCTCCACTCATGCAACCCTCCACTCATGCAACCCCCCACCCATGCAACCCGCACCCATGCAACCCCCCACCCATGCAACCCCCACCCATGCAACCCCCCCCCCCCCCCCCCCCCAGGCCCCCCCATCCCCCCCAGCCCAGCCCGGCTGCCCTGACCCTCGTGCCCTGCAGTGCAGGATGGAGTGCAGGGAGGTGGCAGCAGCGACGCTGTACGACGTGCTGCACGACTCCGAGTACCGCAGCAGGTGGGACAGCAACGTCATCGAGAGCTTCGACATCGGCCGCCTGACCGCCAACGCAGACGTGGGCTACTATGCGTGTGAGGGGCAGGGGGGAGAGGGGGGCTGTGGGGGCGAAGGGCTGCCGATGGGGCTTAATGGGAGGCTTATGGGTGATACTGGGTGTCCTATGGGTGATACTGGGTGTCCTATGGGTCCTAATGGGTGCCGATGGGGCTTAATGGGAGGCTTATGGGTGATACTGGGTGTCCTATGGGTCCTAATGGGTGCCTATGGGTCTCAATGGGAGTCTTATGGGTGATACTGGGTGTCCTATGGGTCCTAATGGGTGCCTATGGGTCTCAATGGGAGTCTTATGGGTGATACTGGGTGTCCTATGGGTCCTAATGGGTGCCTATGGGGCCTAATGGGAGTCTTATGGGTGATACTGGGTGTCCTATGGGTGATACTGGGTGTCCTATGGGTGATACTGGGTGTCCTATGGGTCCTAATGGGTGCCTATGGGTATTAATGGGAGTCTTATGGGTGATACTGGGTGTCCTATGGGTCCTAATGGGTGCCTATGGGTCTTAATGGGAGTCTTATGGGTGATGCGGGGTGTCCTATGGGTCATACTGGGTGTCCTATGGGGCCTAATGGGTGCCTATGGGTCTTAAAGGGAATCTTATGGATCCTAATGGGTGTCCTATGGGTCACACTGGGTGCCTATGGGTGATACTGGGTGTCCCATGGGTGATACTGGGTGCCCTATGGGTCATACTGGGTGTCTATGGGTCATACTGGGTGCCCTATGGGTGATACTGGGTGCCCTATGGGTGATACTGGGTGTCCTATGGGTGATACTGGGTGTTCTATGGGTGATACTGGGTGTCCTATGGGTCCTAATGGGTGCCTATGGGCCGTAATGGGAGTCTTATGAGTGATACTGGGTGCCCTATGGGTCATACTGGGTGTCCTATGGGTGATACTGGGTGTCCTATGGGTGATACTGGGTGCTTCTGGGTCACACTGGGTGCCCTATGGGTCACACAGGGTGCCTATGGGTGATACTGGGTGCCCTATGGGTGATACTGGGTGACCTATGGGTCTCAATGGGAGTCTTATGGGTGATACTGGGTGTCCTATGGGTCCTAATGGGTGCCGATGGGTCTTAATGGGAGGCTTATGGGTGATGCGGGGTGTCCTATGGGTCATACTGGGTGTCCTATGGGGCCTAATGGGTGCCTATGGGTCTTAATGGGAGTCTTATGGATCCTAATGGGTGTCCTATGGGTCACACTGGGTGCCTATGGGTGATACTGGGTGTCCTATGGGTCACACTGGGTGCCTATGGGTGATACTGGATGCCCTATGGGTGATACTGGGTGCCCTATTGGTCATACTGGGTGTCCTATGGGTCATACTGGGTGCCCTATGGGTGATACTGGGTGCCCTATGGGTGATACTGGGTGTCCTATGGGTGATACTGGGTGTTCTATGGGTGATACTGGGTGTCCTATGGGTCCTAATGGGTGCCTATGGGTTGTAATGGGAGTCTTATGGGTGATACTGGGTGTCCTATGGGTCTCAATGGGAGTCTTATGGGTGATACTGGGTGTCCTATGGGTCCTAATGGGTGCCGATGGGGCCTAATGGGAGTCTTATGGGTGATACTGGGTGCCCTATGGGTGATACTGGGTGCCCTATGGGTCATACTGGATGTCCTATGGGTGATGTGGGGTGTCCTATGGGTCCTAATGGGTGCCTATGGGGCCTAACGGGTGCCTATGGGTTGCAATGGGAGTCTTATGGGTCATACTGGGTGTCCTATGGGTCCTAATGGGTGCCTATGGGGCCTAATGGGCGCCTATGGGTCCTAATGGGAGTCTTATGGGTGATACTGGGTGCCCTATGGGTGATACTGGGTGTCCTATGGGTCCTAATGGGTGCCGATGGGCCTTAATGGGAGTCTTATGGGTGATACTGGGTGTCCTATGGGTCCTAATGGGTGCCGATGGGGCCTAATGGGAGTCTTATGGGTGACACTGGGTGCCCTATGGGTCATACTGGGTGTCCTATGGGTGATACTGGGTGTCCTATGGGTCCTAATGGGTGCCGATGGGTCTTAATGGGAGGCTTATGGGTGATGCGGGGTGTCCTATGGGTCATACTGGGTGTCCTATGGGGCCTAATGGGTGCCTATGGGTCTTAATGGGAGTCTTATGGATCCTAATGGGTGTCCTATGGGTCACACTGGGTGCCTATGGGTGATACTGGGTGTCCTATGGGTCACACTGGGTGCCTATGGGTGATACTGGATGCCCTATGGGTGATACTGGGTGCCCTATTGGTCATACTGGGTGTCCTATGGGTCATACTGGGTGCCCTATGGGTGATACTGGGTGCCCTATGGGTGATACTGGGTGTCCTATGGGTGATACTGGGTGTTCTATGGGTGATACTGGGTGTCCTATGGGTCCTAATGGGTGCCTATGGGTTGTAATGGGAGTCTTATGGGTGATACTGGGTGTCCTATGGGTCTCAATGGGAGTCTTATGGGTGATACTGGGTGTCCTATGGGTCCTAATGGGTGCCGATGGGGCCTAATGGGAGTCTTATGGGTGATACTGGGTGCCCTATGGGTGATACTGGGTGCCCTATGGGTCATACTGGATGTCCTATGGGTGATGTGGGGTGTCCTATGGGTCCTAATGGGTGCCTATGGGGCCTAACGGGTGCCTATGGGTTGCAATGGGAGTCTTATGGGTCATACTGGGTGTCCTATGGGTCCTAATGGGTGCCTATGGGGCCTAATGGGCGCCTATGGGTCCTAATGGGAGTCTTATGGGTGATACTGGGTGCCCTATGGGTGATACTGGGTGTCCTATGGGTCCTAATGGGTGCCGATGGGCCTTAATGGGAGTCTTATGGGTGATACTGGGTGTCCTATGGGTCCTAATGGGTGCCGATGGGGCCTAATGGGAGTCTTATGGGTGACACTGGGTGCCCTATGGGTCATACTGGGTGTCCTATGGGTGATACTGGGTGTCCTATGGGTCCTAATGGGTGCCGATGGGTCTTAATGGGAGGCTTATGGGTGATGCGGGGTGTCCTATGGGTCATACTGGGTGTCCTATGGGGCCTAATGGGTGCCTATGGGTCTTAATGGGAGTCTTATGGATCCTAATGGGTGTCCTATGGGTCACACTGGGTGCCTATGGGTGATACTGGGTGTCCTATGGGTCACACTGGGTGCCTATGGGTGATACTGGATGCCCTATGGGTGATACTGGGTGCCCTATTGGTCATACTGGGTGTCCTATGGGTCATACTGGGTGCCCTATGGGTGATACTGGGTGCCCTATGGGTGATACTGGGTGTCCTATGGGTGATACTGGGTGTTCTATGGGTGATACTGGGTGTCCTATGGGTCCTAATGGGTGCCTATGGGTTGTAATGGGAGTCTTATGGGTGATACTGGGTGTCCTATGGGTCTCAATGGGAGTCTTATGGGTGATACTGGGTGTCCTATGGGTCCTAATGGGTGCCGATGGGGCCTAATGGGAGTCTTATGGGTGATACTGGGTGCCCTATGGGTGATACTGGGTGCCCTATGGGTCATACTGGATGTCCTATGGGTGATGTGGGGTGTCCTATGGGTCCTAATGGGTGCCTATGGGGCCTAACGGGTGCCTATGGGTTGCAATGGGAGTCTTATGGGTCATACTGGGTGTCCTATGGGTCCTAATGGGTGCCTATGGGGCCTAATGGGCGCCTATGGGTCCTAATGGGAGTCTTATGGGTGATACTGGGTGCCCTATGGGTGATACTGGGTGTCCTATGGGTCCTAATGGGTGCCGATGGGCCTTAATGGGAGTCTTATGGGTGATACTGGGTGTCCTATGGGTCCTAATGGGTGCCGATGGGGCCTAATGGGAGTCTTATGGGTGACACTGGGTGCCCTATGGGTCATACTGGGTGTCCTATGGGTGATACTGGGTGTCCTATGGGTCCTAATGGGTGCCGATGGGTCTTAATGGGAGGCTTATGGGTGATGCGGGGTGTCCTATGGGTCATACTGGGTGTCCTATGGGGCCTAATGGGTGCCTATGGGTCTTAATGGGAGTCTTATGGATCCTAATGGGTGTCCTATGGGTCACACTGGGTGCCTATGGGTGATACTGGGTGTCCTATGGGTCACACTGGGTGCCTATGGGTGATACTGGATGCCCTATGGGTGATACTGGGTGCCCTATTGGTCATACTGGGTGTCCTATGGGTCATACTGGGTGCCCTATGGGTGATACTGGGTGCCCTATGGGTGATACTGGGTGTCCTATGGGTGATACTGGGTGTTCTATGGGTGATACTGGGTGTCCTATGGGTCCTAATGGGTGCCTATGGGTTGTAATGGGAGTCTTATGGGTGATACTGGGTGTCCTATGGGTCTCAATGGGAGTCTTATGGGTGATACTGGGTGTCCTATGGGTCCTAATGGGTGCCGATGGGGCCTAATGGGAGTCTTATGGGTGATACTGGGTGCCCTATGGGTGATACTGGGTGCCCTATGGGTCATACTGGATGTCCTATGGGTGATGTGGGGTGTCCTATGGGTCCTAATGGGTGCCTATGGGGCCTAACGGGTGCCTATGGGTTGCAATGGGAGTCTTATGGGTCATACTGGGTGTCCTATGGGTCCTAATGGGTGCCTATGGGGCCTAATGGGCGCCTATGGGTCCTAATGGGAGTCTTATGGGTGATACTGGGTGCCCTATGGGTGATACTGGGTGTCCTATGGGTCCTAATGGGTGCCGATGGGCCTTAATGGGAGTCTTATGGGTGATACTGGGTGTCCTATGGGTCCTAATGGGTGCCGATGGGGCCTAATGGGAGTCTTATGGGTGACACTGGGTGCCCTATGGGTCATACTGGGTGTCCTATGGGTGATACTGGGTGTCCTATGGGTCCTAATGGGTGCCGATGGGTCTTAATGGAGGCTTATGGGTGATGCGGGGTGTCCTATGGGTCATACTGGGTGTCCTATGGGGCCTAATGGGTGCCTATGGGTCTTAATGGGAGTCTTATGGATCCTAATGGGTGTCCTATGGGTCACACTGGGTGCCTATGGGTGATACTGGGTGTCCTATGGGTCACACTGGGTGCCTATGGGTGATACTGGATGCCCTATGGGTGATACTGGGTGCCCTATTGGTCATACTGGGTGTCCTATGGGTCATACTGGGTGCCCTATGGGTGATACTGGGTGCCCTATGGGTGATACTGGGTGTCCTATGGGTAATACTGGGTGTTCTATGGGTGATACTGGGTGTCCTATGGGTCCTAATGGGTGCCTATGGGTTGTAATGGGAGTCTTATGGGTGATACTGGGTGTCCTATGGGTCTCAATGGGAGTCTTATGGGTGATACTGGGTGTCCTATGGGTCCTAATGGGTGCCGATGGGGCCTAATGGGAGTCTTATGGGTGATACTGGGTGCCCTATGGGTGATACTGGGTGCCCTATGGGTCATACTGGATGTCCTATGGGTGATGTGGGGTGTCCTATGGGTCCTAATGGGTGCCTATGGGGCCTAACGGGTGCCTATGGGTTGCAATGGGAGTCTTATGGGTCATACTGGGTGTCCTATGGGTCCTAATGGGTGCCTATGGGGCCTAATGGGCGCCTATGGGTCCTAATGGGAGTCTTATGGGTGATACTGGGTGCCCTATGGGTGATACTGGGTGTCCTATGGGTCCTAATGGGTGCCGATGGGCCTTAATGGGAGTCTTATGGGTGATACTGGGTGTCCTATGGGTCCTAATGGGTGCCGATGGGGCCTAATGGGAGTCTTATGGGTGACACTAGGTGCCCTATGGGTCATACTGGGTGTCCTATGGGTGATACTGGGTGTCCTATGGGTCCTAATGGGTGCCGATGGGTCTTAATGGGAGGCTTATGGGTGATGCGGGGTGTCCTATGGGTCATACTGGGTGTCCTATGGGGCCTAATGGGTGCCTATGGGTCTTAATGGGAGTCTTATGGATCCTAATGGGTGTCCTATGGGTCACACTGGGTGCCTATGGGTGATACTGGGTGTCCTATGGGTCACACTGGGTGTCTATGGGTGATACTGGATGCCCTATGGGTGATACTGGGTGTCCTATGGGTCACACTGGGTGCCTATGGGTGATACTGGATGCCCTATGGGTGATACTGGGTGCCCTATGGGTGATACTGGGTGTCCTATGGGTGATACTGGGTGTTCTATGGGTGATACTGGGTGTCCTATGGGTCCTAATGGGTGCCTATGGGTTGTAATGGGAGTCTTATGGGTGATACTGGGTGTCCTATGGGTCTCAATGGGAGTCTTATGGGTGATACTGGGTGTCCTATGGGTCCTAATGGGTGCCGATGGGGCCTAATGGGAGTCTTATGGGTGATACTGGGTGCCCTATGGGTGATACTGGGTGCCCTATGGGTCATACTGGATGTCCTATGGGTGATGTGGGGTGTCCTATGGGTCCTAATGGGTGCCTATGGGGCCTAACGGGTGCCTATGGGTTGCAATGGGAGTCTTATGGGTCATACTGGGTGTCCTATGGGTCCTAATGGGTGCCTATGGGGCCTAATGGGCGCCTATGGGTCCTAATGGGAGTCTTATGGGTGATACTGGGTGCCCTATGGGTGATACTGGGTGTCCTATGGGTCCTAATGGGTGCCGATGGGCCTTAATGGGAGTCTTATGGGTGATACTGGGTGTCCTATGGGTCCTAATGGGTGCCGATGGGGCCTAATGGGAGTCTTATGGGTGACACTGGGTGCCCTATGGGTCATACTGGGTGTCCTATGGGTGATACTGGGTGTCCTATGGGTCCTAATGGGTGCCTATGGGTCTCAATGGGAGTCTTATGGGTGACGCTGGGTGTCCTATGGGTCCTAATGGGTGCCTATGGGTTATATGGGGTGCCCCATGGCTTATATGGGATGCTCTATGGGGTCACACTGGGTGCCTATAGGTTATATGGGGTGCCTGTGGGTTATATGGGGTGATCTATGGGGTCACGTTGGTTGCCCTATAGGTTATATGGGGTGCCTATGGGTTATATGGGGTGATCTATGGGGTCACGTTGGTTGCCCTATAGGTTATATGGGGTGCCCTATGGAGTCACGCTGGGTGCCCCATGGGTTATATGGGGTGCCCCATGGGGTCACAGTGGGTGCTTATGGGATTATATAGGTTTATATGGGGTGCCCTATGGCTCACACTGGGTGCCCTATGGGTTATATGGGGTGCCCTATGGGTTATATGGGGTGCTGTATGTGTTATATAGGGTGCCCTATGGGTCACACTGGGTGCCCTATGGATTATATGGGGTGCCCTCTGGGGTCACACTGGATGCCTATGGGTTATATGGGGTGCCCTATGGGTTATATGGGGTGCTGTATGTGTTATATAGGGTGCCCTATGGGTCACACTGGGTGCCCTATGGATTATATGGGGTGCCCTCTGGGGTCACACTGGATGCCTATGGGTTATATGGGGTGCCCTATGGGTTATATGGGGTGCTGTATGTGTTATATGGGGTGCCCTATGGGTCACACTGGGTGCCCTATGGATTATATGGGGTGCCCTCTGGGGTCACACTGGATGCCTATGGGTTATATGGGGTGCCCTATGAGGTCACACTGGGTGCTTATGGGGTTATATGGGTTATATAGGGTGCTCTATGGGGTCACACTGGGTGCTTATGAGGTTATATGGGTTACATGGGGTGCCCTATGGGTCACACTGGGTGCCTATGGGCTATATGGGTTGCCCTATGGGTTATATGGGGCGCCCTATAGGTTATATGGGGTGCCCTATGGGGTTATATGGGGTGCCCTATAGGTTATACGGGGTGCCCTATGGGTCACACTGGGTGCCCTATGGGTTATATGGGGTGCTGTATGTGCTATATAGGGTGCCCTATAGGTTATATGGGGTGCCCTATACGGTCACACTGGGTGCTTATGAGGTTATATGGGGTGCCCTATGGGTTATATGGGGTGCCTTATAGGTTATATGGGGTGCCCTATGGGTCACACTGGGTGCCTATGGGTTATATGGGGTGCCCTATGGGTCACACTGGGTGCCCTATGGGTTATATGGGGTGCCCTATGGGTCACACTGGGTGCCTATGGGTTATATGGGGTGCCCTATGGGTCACTCTGGGTGCCTATGGGCTATATGGGGTGCCCTATGGGTTATATGGGGCACCCTATAGGTTACATGGGGTGCCCTATAGGTTATATGGGGTGCTCTATGGGGTCACACTGGGTGCCTATGGGTTATATGGGGTGCCCCATGGGTTACATGGGGTGCTCAATGGGG